>NW_016815004.1:150541-197456 GCF_001698545.2 Rhinopithecus bieti | reverse complement strand
GCCGCCGCGGCCAAGCGAGCGCCGTCGGGGCGGGTGGGCGGGAAGAAGCGGCGGGCCCGAGCTAGCGGGGGGAGCAGAGAGAGCGCGCCCACCACCTTCCCTTCCCCCCTCGATGGGAGCGGGGGCGTCCCGGCTCCTGCAGCCGCCAGAGGAGGGACAGCCGGGGGCCGTCGCTTCGGAGTTGGGGCTGAACAGTCCTCGGGGAGAGCGCGCCAAGACCGCTGCAGCCGCTGGCTGAGTACGTACCGGAGCGGACGGTCGCCACTCCCGGTCCGCCAAGTGCGGGACGCTTTCGCGGCAGAGCGGCCGCGGGCGAACTTGGGGCGGCGGAGTCGCGGGGCCGCGCGGGCACTTTGGGGTCGGTGTCCGGGGAGTGGGCTCCGCGCGGCCGCCGCCGGAAGGAGAGGGCGGCCCCGGGCTCGAGTGGGCGATTCCCGGAGACATTCGGTGTGCCAGGGCCGCGGGGAGCGCGGCCCTGACTCGTGCATTTTCCCTCCGAGAAAGCTTGGGGTGCCGAGTCCGTTCTGCCAAGGGGGCTGGGGGCGTCTCGCGGCGCTCGGAGGAACCGTGGGGCGCTGTGGGGGTGTGCGATGTGGGTTGTGAGCGCCAGCCCCAGAGTTTTGCAGTCGCCTTTGTCAGGGCGGTCTTTTTGTTTGTTTACTTTATAAAAGTGCTGCACTTACCGTCTCGATTTTCTTCTTGGGTATCCTCCCCTTACGAATATAGTTTTCTTTTTAAAAGCGGAAGGAGAGTTTTGCGTGGAAGTGGCTTACAGAAACTTGGCACTGAGGTGCAGGGAAGCGAGAAACTCTTTGTGCCTCTAAGGCCGATGAGGAATTTGCAAACATGTGGGACGCACAAGCCTTGGATGCAGAGGTGTGTGTGTGACCTTATCATGGAGAAACACTGAAAATACTATCCAATCTTTGTGGTCTGCAAGCTCAGAGTTTCCAAAGCTTGAGATAGGAAACGACACTTCTGATAAGCCTGAATGTTGAAGGATCTTGGGGAAAGGGATAGTTGAGATGGAATATGCATTTGTAGATTCTGCAGACCAAGTTTTGCAGCAAGTGATCCGGAGGAATCGTAGAGTTGCATGTACTTACTCCTGGCTTCCTGAGATTCGGGAGGCACCGAAAATTTTGCGATGGCTGTTAATTTAAAATTTCATCTGAAAGAGTCGATTTGGAGTAACTTGTCACTACCAGTTGGTTTGCCAGTGACGTGTCTGCCAACTCAAGGAGTGCAAAGATCAGAAGCTGAAAGAGGAATTCTCAGATCTTGTTTAAAAATATTTTGGCAGTTTTAATAGATAATATGAGATTGCATAGGAACAGAGGAAGCGAATTTAAAATAGATTAGTCACGTAGGAAATGCTTAGCTGTTGTTAAAGTATTCACGCAATGACTTACCTTCCTAGGTTTTCACTGTTTTGAAAATTTTTCCCTGAACAACATACTCAATTATGGTATTTCATAATCTGTGTGTGTGTTATAAGAAGTATGAGAAGAGAGGATGCATAGGATTTGCTTTTTTTGTTTTGGGTGGAGATTGAGCTTTTCCTGAAGACCTGAAAGAGCTGCTCCTGATCTAATCTGAGTGCCAGTGAAAGTGGCTCTTAGATGAAAGGCTATCTTTTTCTCCTCCATATTTGTGTCCTTTGAGACATTTAATATTATACTTTCATTTTTAAAAGTATTATATTTTGTCATCGGTATTAACATACAAATAAGGGTTTTCATGAGACTTTGTAGATGGCTGGCTAGGTCAGCCTTTTTTATCCCTGATTTGGTATTACATATTGGAACATTAGGTCTTGAAAGAAAATTTCAAGGAACTTCTGGAAGAAGCGTTCTTGTTTCAATTTTATTATTTTTGCCATTTTGCACTAAAGTTAATATGCCATTTCGCTATTTAAATTTTTTTTTTCTTGGCTCTGATGGTCTCTTGTTACTACTTGTGAAGGTATCAGTAATAATAGTAATAATGAAAACATTGAGGCACTGTAGATTTTTATTTTATTCTGCCTGCTAATTATGAATGTAATTCAAATGACAAATTCTTAGAATTACTATGGCTGTTACAAGGACGTTTAGTAAGCTTATATGTCTAGCAAATAACTTGGTCTATCTAATAAATACTTTATCTCATCTTATTTCAAAATTATTAATTCAATTGAGCAATCTCTTTTTTGTAAGTGGCAAATATCATCCACTGTCGTATGAGAAAGTTAATAGATGTTTATTCTCCTTAGAGAAACAGTGAAAACATTATGTATTTTCATCACGCTATAGCTAAGAACCTATTGGTTTATTAAATATTTGGGGGGGTTGCACTGTGGATACTTCTTTGAAAGAAAAAATTATAAAGTGGGGGACATCTTTGACGAATTTGTTAATGAACTTTAAATATTTAAAGTTCAGGTTGGATGAAAACAGAAGTATGTCAGTTTCTAAAGAAAATATAGACATGGGGTCTCGCTATGTTGCCCAGGTTGGCCTCAAACTCCTGGGCCAAGGGATTAGCCCACCTTAGCCTCCGAAGTTATGTCAGGTTACATTGGCCTAAGACTTAGGACTCATTTATTCCATTATAACAAGCCTGGAGCTGTTTTTTGTGAGTGCTATTTATGTGCATTTTTGGAAATGAAATCTTTGTAAAATTTACCTTTAAATGCAAAGCTGTGTTTTGGATGGAAGTGACCATTTTATAATATGTTTTAAACAGTTTAAGATCATGCTAATGTGTAATCAACCCGTCTATGTATATTTCATGGTGGAATTTGCTAAACATATTATAACATAAATAATACCCACTTGAGCATAATAGAAGGTTGTTAGCCCCTTTGCTTCGGATTTATTTTTATCTTACCTGCTTCTTTTATCCTTTTCAACAATAGAATGGTACAGTTACTATATTAAATGCAAATTCCCTTTCTGATCTGACATGTTCAATAAGTCATACAACAGTAGAATATACTCCTTAAACTTAATGGAACAAGTTGGAAATTTGAGAAGTTGATGCTTGGAAAAAATAGTGATCCTCGTCTTGTAAGAATTCGCAAAGCTAAAACATACCATTAAGCTTTCAAAGAGTTTGTCATTTCTCACTACATTGTATTTAGGGGGTGATCCATTAATTTGCATAGTATATTTAATGATTTTACAGAGAAACTTCTGAAAAGGTGAAAAAACTTATAAATATTGCCTGCATACTCTGTACACAGTGGGTACTTAATGTTTGTTAAATGACTTGATGGTAGGTTGGTTGAGGATTTCCAGCCATTATATGAAATGCTAGTATTTGCTTATTGTTGTTATAGTTAAATGAATACATAGTTATTTAGCAAAATAAATCTGGTTTAGTTTTTTCTAATTTTGGAAAATAAATTTAATCTCACACTGAAAATTTTTATTAAAATTTTAAGGTGTCTCTAAAAAATTTTTTTTTTTGGAGACGGAGTCTTGCTCTGTGCCCCAGGCTGGAGTGCAGTGGCGCGATCTCGGCTCGCTGCAAGCTCCGCCCCCCGGATTCACGCCTTTCTTCTGCCTCAGCCTCCCGAGTAGCTGGGACTACAGGCGCCCGCCACCTCGCCCGGCTAGTTTTTTGTATTTTTTAGTAGAGACCGGGTTTCATGGTGTTAGCCAGGATGGTCTCGATCTCCTGACCTCGTGATCCATCCGCCTCGGCCTCCCAAAGTGCTGGGATTACAGGCCTGAGCCACTGCGCCCGGCTCTTAAAATTTTTTTCCAGCTTCATTCGGGATTTAGAAACAAATCAGTAAGAAATGACATTTTAAGTTTCCCAAATTACCCTCAGTTCACTAGAAGGTATATATTTAAGTCATAGCTAAGATCCAAAAGTGTCTTGATTTATATGGTACACCGCTTACTAATATGTGCCTAGGTAAATCATTTGGAACTTGAAACACACATGGGAGTTAGTACTTAGGGCAACCCCGCAAATGTAGCTGAACTACATTTAATCATTTTAGCTTGAGTTCTGGGTTCTAGGATGAAAATAAAAGCAAAAATAATTAATTGCATAGAGCAAGCTTGTCCAACCTGAGGCCTGTGGTTGCACGCAGCCCAGGAGGGCTTTGAATGCGGCCCAACGCAAATGCATAAACTTTCTTAAAACATTATGAGGCTTTTTTGCCATTTTTTTTTAAAGCTCATCAGCTATCGTTAGTGTATTTTTTGTGTGGCCCAGGACAATTCTTCCAGTGTGGCTCAGGGAAGCCAAAAGATTGGACACACCTGACATAGAGGCTCATCCTTCCCTAAGTCAGATTCTTGCTTTTCGTAAACCTTTTCAGTTTCAGCCTCTGGTGTACCCATTTCACCCTTCTCCCAGGCCCCTATACCTTCAAGCTATATTCTCCTAAACTTGGACTACTTCAGAGGCTCTAAGTGTAGTCTTTCTGTCCTCAGATTTCCTATTTTCATTGTCCCCATTTCTCATCTCAATATTTCATTAACGTGCATCAGATCTTGTCTAGATGTTAAGAGGAAAACAATCTGGTGGAACTAATTTACCTTAATCTGTAAATGACTCATGAGCTCTTAACTCTTTCCAAGGTTTTCACATTTTCGTAAGTCTGTAAGAGGTTGCTATTGACTCAGATAATTTTAAAGTAAAAATTGCAGGCTGCGTTGGGGGAGAGAATTTCTAGTCTTCTGCATAAATAAGTTAAGCCTTACTAGGATTTTGCCCTTGGTTTCTTCCCACTCCTGGAAGTGTGTGCATATGTGTATTGCTATATATGTTTGTGTATGTGTATATAATAATGATTCTCATAGCATGGAGGGGAGAAGATGCAAGAACAGTGATTATAAATCCCTTTGACTATATGGATTATTAATGAGATACATATTTGATGATGACTTACACTGTGTTTATAGGAACAGAGAAGCAACGACCTAGGATCTCATGACTGAACTTGAATTCTTAAAAGGCAGGTGTTGGGGCCGGACTCGATCCATGATGTATAACACTAATCACTTGTAGTTCCTGTATTGGGAGAGCATCTTTTGCTTTCTTGGGAGAATAGCCATGTTATAGGAGTGCACCATATAGCTTTTTAAGAAAGAACAAGTATTAAGGATGAGAGAATGAAAAGGATTGTAGCTAAAGTAACAGGATGCCCTGTTATTGGATTGGCAATTCATTGAGATACCAGTTTACACAGAAGGCCCCCATTTTGGAATATGAAAGTTTGCTGATCAGATTCTGACTCAAGACATTGAGTTTCATTGCACAGCAACCTTTCCAGAAATGTTATTTATCATAGAAACTTTGCTAGGAATAAAGGGAGACAAAAGAGTAATGAAACCTAATTCTGCCCTCAAGGTGCTTATAACCTAACAGTGACTTGTTCTGCAGAGCCAGGCATGTTGCCTTCCTTGTGCCATGACTCCTTCACAGCTGCACAGCATTTACCACATTGTGTAAGTCTCCGCTGCTTGTCTTTCTCCTTGCTGATAACTGACTCTCCATGAAGAACTGTCTTTCCTCTGTTCCCCGGAACTGGCTTAGTTCATGGTGTATTTGAATAGTTCAAAATATAAGAGAGAGAGACAAAATGTTGTGGAGTTGGGAGAAGGGCGAGGACAGCTGCAGCCAGGGGTAGTGGGAAAGACGTTTTGGGAAAGGCTGTGGAGGTTGGAGGGGGAGAGGATACCTGGCACAGGAGCAGGGAAGTGGAATGCATATTTGAGGAATGCCTAATGTATCTGCTTGGAACAAGTATATGGGCATGTTAAGGAACAGAGAAAGGCTGGAAAGAGATAGGCTTGGGTCTGGGGTGCCTATATGAGTAGTTTGGATTTCTTTATGCACTGGTGGAGAAGTTTGCAACTTTGTAAACTTAGCATTGCAGTGCGGGATCTATTGAAGGTGAAGGAGCTTTTTTCAAAGTTGGGGCAAGAAACAATGAACACTAGAATCTGGTGCTTTTGAGGCAGAGAAAGAAGTGGTGTAGCCTAAGGACATGTAGATTTGAGGAAGAAAGAACCAAAAGCAAAAACGGAATCCAAACTTACTTAAATCCAGGAAACTGAAAAGACTCGCGGTGCAACTGAAAGAACTAAGAGAATTGGAAAGAAGTAGACTTGGGAATCTGGAAGAGGGGAAGAAAATGAGAGAATGTACTTGCTTTCAGACACATCAGATTTGAGGTGTTGACAATGCCCAGGTGGAACGCCAAATTACAGTTTAGAAGAACAATTTGGGCTGATGGTTCTGAACTTTCCAGGTGTGAGGATAGCTTTTTAAATAAAAAAATTGCAAATATTCATGACTACTTTTAGTATTTGTTTTTTGAGAATACATATAAAGACAAAACAAAACTTAAGTTATACTTTTAAGTGAGTTTTATTTTCCTAAATAACAAGTGTCTGTTTACCTTCATTTGCAAAGTAGACGTGTGTGAGAGGCATCTTTTTCACTCAGCAGTCAGTGCTTTGTGTGCATTTGGATTGGAGAACACTTGGAGTGACTCCATGGCCCTAGTCCAAGCTGCAAATACAGATTTGGAGGTCATCTGCCTATAGTGATAATTAAAGCCTGGAAATGGGTGAGATCATCAAAAGAAAATTACAGACACACAATAGAAAAGAGATGCAATATAAAAATTTGGAGAATTCTTAGAATATAATGAGAGAAAGAAGGAAAAACAAATAATACAGCATTACCAAAGTAAGGCGAAGACCATCTCAAGGAGTGATACCATGTAGCAGAGAGATTAGTGAGAGAGAGGCCCAGAGTTTTGATAGAATGGTGAGCCCAGAAAACAAGCTGGTCTGAGTCAGGTTCGAAGGAATGGTTCTTCTTTTCCCTAGTGACAAAGGCCTCTGTCCTATCAAAAAATCCTCACATCCCAGCTTGGAGACTGTTAGGGAAATTTTGTTTTCCATAGCGAAACAGCAGTTGACCAGTACTTTGTGGGCCAGACTAGCTCCTTACTTCACTTAGCACAGTTGGAACCTGGCAGGTGACTGATGCTACCCTGTAAGGAGCCAAAGTGAGTTTTTAAAAAAGTTTTGTAACAAATGATTACTGTGTAAAAGATCAGTGAATAACAACAACAAATGGTCTTAATGCATTGTTTAATTCCTCTTCCCCTGACATCATTGGGATTCTTTTATTGGGCTGAGCAGGGGAGGAACATTTAAGCTGGTGGAAGTAGAAGTTTGCTGTACATTGGCAGCAAGGCCTCAGAGTTAACTTTTGAATGCAGTTAACTGGTTTCTCTTAACTGGAATTCGTTGAAAAGTCAGAGTGGTCGTTCCAGGATATCTTGAAAAGGTCAGGTAACAGTAGTTTTCAGCTGAGTAGATTTACAATACTATAAGCTACCTGTATGTAACGTGTTAAGGACCCATTTTATATTTACTTCAGATTGGAGAGATACAGGTAGAAGCTTTCTTTTGATTTATTTGACCTTCATGTTGAAGCATTAATGGTTACAGATTTTGTGAAAACAAAATCTCGTAAAAGTTTTCTTTCAAATCACATCAAGTTAATGTATGAAAGGGTGGGTGTTTAAATTATCACAGCAAGCTTTGGAAGGAAACGGAAACATTGTCTTAAAGCAAAAGCTTAGTAGGAAAACTCCTTTCCCAGTAGTAAGTGTGGGCCTCTAGAAAGCCTCCAGGGACTGAATCGGTTACTTAGTTATCTTGCATCTATTATCTTGGCTTTGGAAATATACACTTGGTCCTATCAGTCTTTATGGAGATATTATATTCATAACTACTTTCTTACCCATACAGAGGGCTTTCTCTTAAGAACTAGGGGGTTTCATTTTTTTTAAATCGGTAAAGATGAGAAAGGATAAAACTTGAAAATTGTTTTCTAAAATCATTGCCTTATCTCAGAAGAACAAAATATAAGCTTGGGTGTTTTCATTCGTAAGTTTCTCTTTGGTATTTGTCTAACATATATTTTTTTCTTATTGCTCATAAAAGATGAAAAGTGTTTTTCTAGATGTCCTCATGTAATCTCTCCTCTATTCCATAATGTGAGAAGTACATATGGTGAGTTAATTGATCACCCTGTAAACCTTGCAGAATTACAGTCCTCTTATAGAAAAAAAAAAAAAAAAAGACTGTGTGTGTACTACTGGGAAGCCCCACGTCTTGGAACTTCTGTGTCTTCCACAGTCTATTTTGATCATGTGTATGTATATACACATTATACATGTCCTTTTTTTTTTTTTGTATTCTTGCATCAAAAGCCTATGAGGAATTGCATGAGGTATATGATAGGAAAGTAAGTTTCCTTTCTTCCACCTCTGACACTTTATAGCAGCCCTTCTATTTGGTATAGTGTAGTTTAATAAAGCCCTAAACTTGGGTCTGTAACTCCTGAAAGCTCTGTTGTTGTGAGTTAGTGCCCAGGTGGGTGATAGACTCTCCCTGGAGTGGAAGGACACACAGAGCCTCCTTTAGGTGATTTAGAAGATGCAGGAACGTTTTTTTATCCGGAGGACTGAGGTGGCATGAATGTGAAGTTTGACCTAAAGAATTACCTGGATCATCACAGGACCTGTAGGAGTTTGTGGTGCCTGAAGGATTTATTAAGTAGGAATCTTGTGCAGTTTGTCAGATTTGCCTAATCATAGGAGTCTCCTGAGATGCATCTCAGGCACCTGGGAAACTGTATTTTTCAAAAGCACCCCAAGTGATTTCCTGGGTGTTAGTAGAAGCTACGGGGCCCTAATTCAGCCTTTGTTGTCTTTTGGGAAGTCATCAGGTAACCTGGTTATGCCCATACTCACCCTTGCAAAGAAAGAGACACAAAATTTGAGGAAGTCAAAACAGATTGTGGATGACACACAGGTTCCAGGAGATGGGGCTTCCAGTAGGCAGTGCTTAGAGTGGTAGGGACACCCATTCTCCTGGGTTGGAGTGGCTGAGACTAGAATTTTGTGTAGCATTCTGATTGGTGGCAAAAAACAAAAGTCCCAAGTTCGGTGACTTCTTGGCTTCCAGGGATGTCCCAGTTAACTATTACTGCATACTGTCAGAGTTGAGAGTGGGCCTTCCATTTTTCTCTGATGCACATGTTCTTTTAGCCTTCTGTTATTTTCTCCATAGAGGGCTACAGGGTACTTTTAATCCTAAGGGTGCATTTGATTACAAGTTTATTTGTTTCTCTTAAATGGAAGTACTTGGCCAACTCCTCTTTGTATGTGGGAGGTCTCCAGGCAACTGTGAACAACTTTTAAAGGCTGCTAAGAGGTCAAGAAGTACTTTGCTGAGTCTTGTTCTGTCTCTTTAAAAACAGACTTCTTTGTCTTGCTTGAGCTCTAAAAGTATGTTTCTTCTTTGACTCTGTCTTAGGCTTTCTGCTGCTGCTTTGGAGGGATCACTCACCCTCCTTTTTTTATCCTACAGCCCTCTCCCTGATACATAGTTAGGTTCTAGTCTATTATTTTGCATGCAGGGCCGTTCTACATAAGCATTCTACCCTGTGCCATGTGCGAGTGCCATGTGTTTGAAAGGGAATCCCATCATCCTTATTTTTCTGTGTCCCTAATGCCTGTTAGATTTCTGAACTCTCAGATGTAATCTCATAGTTACCTGTAACTCTCCTTAAACCACAGAGTGCAAATAAACGGTAACTGTTTTCTTCATCAATAAATGTCAATAAAGGGTAACTTCCTTCCTCACTTAGATCTAAGTGATCACCGAGTCTTCTCACTTACTTGTTTGACTTTTCTCTACCTCTTCTTTCTTGATTCCTGAATATACCACCTTCTATTTCTCATCTCCAATTCATACTGAAAGCTATCTTCCTCTGCCTGCCAGACTCATCTTGCACATTTTTTCTCTATAAAATGGGAATAACTGTACCTGTGTCACAGGGCCCTTGTGAGAATTAAGACATGTGTAATATAAAGTGTTTATTGTATTGCCTGGCACAAAATAAGTATTCAGCAAATGGTAGCATCCTCTGCTTCTTACCTCCTGCTAAATTTGATTGTCTTTCACTCCACCTGCGTCCATACCTTGGCAGTAGCAAAGTATATAGCCAAAAATACAGGACATGAAACCCTTGGTTTGAGCCTTGGTTTGAACCTCCAGATTCCTGCTTACCAGTTATTCTCTTTTGGGAAAATAGGTCAGTTTAGTTACTGACCTATAAGATTGTTAGGAGTGCAGAAAGAGATAAAGTATGTAGAGAGAATGCTGCCTTCACAGGCAGTCACGATGCAGATGCTTCTTATTTTTGTTCTTAAAACCTGTAGTCTAACCTATTTGGTGTAAGAAGTTTGAAGTAAGTATGATGAGTTTTTTTTTTTTTTTTTTTTTTTTTTTTTTTGGCAGGTTAAACCCATCCAGAGTAATGGCTGCGGCCTTACCCAGGACCCTGGGGGAGTTGCAGCTGTATAGAATATTACAAAAAGCCAATCTACTTTCTTATTTTGATGCCTTTATCCAACAAGGTGGGGATGATGTCCAGCAACTCTGTGAAGCAGGAGAAGAGGAGTTTTTGGAAATCATGGCACTCGTGGGCATGGCTAGCAAGCCCCTTCATGTTAGAAGGCTGCAGAAGGCTTTGAGAGACTGGGTCACAAACCCTGGGCTTTTCAATCAGCCGCTGACTTCCCTTCCTGTCAGTAGCATACCCATCTATAAATTACCAGAGGGATCACCGACATGGCTGGGAATATCCTGCAGTAGTTATGAAAGGAGTAGCAATGCCCGGGAACCTCATTTAAAAATCCCCAAATGTGCTGCTACCACCTGTGTGCAGAGCTTGGGACAGGGGAAGTCAGATGTGGTCGGGAGCCTAGCACTGCAGAGTGTTGGTGAGTCCAGACTCTGGCAAGGCCACCATGCCACCGAGAGCGAGCACAGCCTCTCCCCAGCAGACCTGGGCTCCCCCGCGTCCCCAAAGGAGAGCAGCGAGGCGCTGGATGCTGCCGCTGCGCTCTCTGTGGCTGAGTGTGTGGAGCGGATGGCCCCCACACTGCCGAAAAGTGACTTGAACGAAGTGAAAGAGCTGCTAAAAACCAACAAGAAGTTGGCCAAAATGATAGGTCACATCTTTGAGATGAACGATGATGATCCACACAAAGAGGAGGAAATTCGGAAATACAGTGCAATATATGGCAGATTTGACTCAAAGAGGAAGGATGGGAAACATCTCACGCTCCATGAGGTACAAAGCCCACGTTGTTCTTTCTCTGTGTGTGTGTGGCATGCTGCTAGTCGTTAGAGATAAATTTGGTTAATAGTTTGCAGCAAATGTGATACACTCCCTGAAAACAGTACTAAAAACACTGAGGTGTTAGCAACACGTAGCTCTTTTGTGAAAGTAGACCATGTTTATTGTGTTAGGGGTATATTTGTATTGAACTTGAACATGTTTGAGCTTTGGAACTACAGTATGAGGTGACTTTTAGAAAAATGTCAGAATTTAAGTAGTGAAAGCATAAAGTCTTTGCATTTGAAAGGCAGTTTGTTTTTTAATTAAGAAATAAAACTAGGTTTTAAATATAACTTTTAAAAAACATTTTCATAGGCTTTTTTTAAAGAAAATAATTTTGTAAAAATAACGAGAACTTAAAGCAGTTCTCAGCTAGCATAGAAAACAATTAGATGAATGTTGGAAGAATTCTTGCTTTGAACATCGTTTTGGTTTGATGTTTGGCATTAAACATTTTTATCTTTATAGTAAGTACTGTAGACATAGTCTGCTTAAGTTCATGTGTGTATATATGTGTGTATAGACACAACATTTTCTCCATATAACATGTATACTTTATGTGTGTGTATAAACTGACATTTACGCCTTTTCTTCTCGTCTATCTGGTCGACACATCATCTTTAAAACTCAGCCCAGAATAAGCTTAAGTGTTTTCTGTTATCTTTTCCTTCAGTTAGAATGACCTTTCCTTTCCATTTTTATCCCTACATATACTTCTGTCACAATAACGTCAACTTCTTATTGTACTTATTTGTGTAGTGGTCTGTGCTTCACAGTATACTCTGGGTTTCTTCAAGGCAGAGATAATGTGTCCTTCATCTTTATATTCACAGAGTCTAATGTACACAATAAGTGCTTGGAAAATAAATATGTTTTCAAAAAATAAAAAGACTATTTCATAGCTAATTTATTTTTTATTTTTTATTTTTTTTGAGATGGGGATCTCGCTCTATCACCCAGGCTGGAGTGCAGTGAGTGCAGCCTCGACCTCCAGGGCTCAAGCAGTCCTCCCTGCTCAGCCTCTTGAGTAGCTTCAACAACAGGTGTGTGCTACCACACCCAGTTAATTTTTTTTTTAAGTTTTTTATAGAGATAGGAGTCTCTCCATGTTGCCCAGGCTGGTCTCAAACTCCTGGGCTCAAGTGATATGACTGCCTTGGCCTCCCAAAGTGCTGGAATTACAGGTATGAGCCACTGTACCTAGTCTGATCTTTTTAAATAAATGATTTTAGATGTGAATTTTGGAGCTTGAGATCAGATAATTGGTTAGCAGAATGACTTAAGTTATAGCCAGTCTGTGACTTGATCTATTTTGGGAGTATCCTTTGAACCAGTAGAGGAATCCACTAAAAGGGCTATATGGCTGTCATTAGTAGAAAAACAAAAGGCAAAATGTGTTGGCAATTTTAGTTTCATGCTTTAATCTAGTTTTCTTATAATTTTTAAAACATAGCAGATGAAACTCAACAAAGTTGAGTCAAAATACCTGTATTTTTATCAAAATAAAAGTATTTCTAAAAGATTAACAAACCTAGTTAACCTGAATTTAAAAAAAATCACACCCTACTTTTAAAAAATCTAAAAGGAATTATTTTACACTTAGCTTTCGCTAAGGAGCTCTTTGCCTCTTTAGATAAGTAGGTACATATGGTATTTAAGTAATGAGACCGTGGGTTTCCCAAAATAAGGAAATACTCAAACTGAATGCCAGTAGTCTAAAATGTGGGGGTGGGGGCTCTGGGAGTTGTGGCTTGTGTTTTTGAAACTTAACTTAGGCCTACTTGTTACTTGTAACTCCAGTATGTGAATCTGGTTCAATAATACAGTTTAGGATAAATGTTTGTGAATCAGGAAGCTTTCTTAAAACTAGTAAATATCTAAGATTTTGGAAGAAATGACAGAATCCTGAGGCAATTGAAAGAAGGTACTATTAGGTATATCTTTTAGGTATTATGAGAATTTTGCTTTTTTTCTCCTTATTTACAATTAGCAGAAGTTTTTTTAGTTCTTCTAAGTTCCTGAGATTAAAGAATGTTGCTAGTTTGTACTCAATTTCCACATAAGGAATATATGACTTATTCTTAATTCATTGTTGGCTTAATCTCACTGTTCTGAGGGTTTTCTTCATATAAATTGTGTGGATACTGTTCTTTTTATCTTTCAAGACATAGAGCTATATGTAGGTCACTAGTGGATGAAATTCAGGAAGCTATCTATACCTGTAAGTTTTTTTCAACTGTTCAGTACATAAGATTATTTTTCTTGTAATAAGAAAAAAAGTTTGTTTATATATTTATAATAACATAACTTCTTTCCAAATGTACACCATAAAGAATTATGGAATGACTTATTGTTAAGCCTTCCCCCCCTTTTTTTTTTAAAGCTAAAGAATCAGTGATAGTCCTACCACCTGGCTAAGTCCGGTCTGTTATATAGGTGTCAGATTGTGAAGAGAGTGAGTTCTGAGGCTTAGAACCACTCACGTTGCTGGTGTTCGGCAGGTGCTAAGGGACAAACCCAGAAGCAATGTCAGAAAAAAGCCAGCAGGCAGTGTTGCATCTGTCATAAAAGGTGTTAACAGATAGTAGGTGGTAAACTAGGCAAGCAGTGTGCCCCCAATCTTAAATCAGTGAATGGATGAAGAGAGAGCAACTAAAACTTGGAAACAGCAAGGCAATAGAGAATGTAGAAACTTGTAATACTTAGAAATGTAAGCAGGTAATTTGGCATTACAGAATATTTGTCAGCAGATAAATACCTCTCTCTCTCTGTTTCTCTCTTTATCTCTCTTTCTCTCTCCCCTTCTCTCTCTCTGTTTCTCTCTTTCTGTCTTCTCTCATTCTCTCTTTCTTTCTTTGTCTCTCTTTTTGTAGGGACGGGGTTTCCGTGTTGCCCAGGCTGTTCTCGAACTCCTGGGCTCAAGCAATCTATCTGCTTCAGCCTCCCAAAGTGTTGGGATTACAGGCATGAGCCACCACACCTGGCCTATTGCCTATTATATCTTTATGTCATCCTTTTATTTTCAGCCTTTCTGAATCCGTGTTTTATATATATCTTTTATAAATACTGATCAGTTGGATTTTAAAGAACCCAGTCAGACGTTCTTTGTTTTTTAACTGGACCATTTGGTCCATTTACATTTATTATATGACTAATGTTTTGGATTTTTTTCCATTATTTTATTTGTATCTCCCCTCTAGCCCTGATACACTTTAGTTTTTTTCTGAGAGGGGCCAGTAATGGTACCTAGCCTTCCCAGTGCTGGAAATGAAAGTCCTGATTGCCTTTTGAGCCTCCCTAACACACAGTTGTTCACAGTGTTTTTGTGCCAGCAGTACTTAAAGTCACAATCATTTAATTGTTGGAGATTATAATTTTAACAACCTGTGAAGAAAGTTTTTTTAGGAATCAGTAAATCACTCTTTTTAAGGATAAAGATAACTGTAGTAAGTCCAGTTTTTAAGTCCAGTTATAAAAGATAGAAAGCTAACTTTAAGAGGCCGTGCATGGTGGGTCACGCCTGTAATCCCGGCACTTTGGGAGGCCAAGGTGGGCGAATTGCTTGAGGTCAGGAGTTTGAGACCGGCCTGGCCAACATGATGTAACCCCGTCTGTACTAAAAATACAAAAAAATTATCTGGGCATGGTGGTGCATGCCTGTAGTCCCAGCAATTTGGGAGGCTGAGACAGGAGAATCTCTTGAACCCGGGAGACTGAGTCCGCGCAACTGCATTCCAGCCTGGGTGACAGAGTGAGACTCCATCTCAAAAACAAAAAGGAAACCAACTTTAAGAAATCTTTCGCATAGGCCGGGCGCGGTGGCTCAAGCCTGTAATCCCAGCACTTTGGGAGGCCGAGACGGGCGGATCACGAGGTCAGGAGATCAAGACCATCCTGGCTAACACGGTGAAAGTCCGTCTCTACTAAAATGTACAAAACCTAGCCGGGGAGGTGGCGGGCGCCTGTAGTCGCAGCTACTTGGGAGGCTGAGGCAGGAGAATGGAGTAGCCCCGGAGGCGGAGCTGCAGGTGAGCTGAGATCCGGCCACTGCCACTCCAGGCTAGGGGCGACGAGTGAGGATCGTCTCAAAAAAAAAAAAAAAAAGAAATCTTTCACATAAAGAAATGAGTGGAATTTTGGTATTTTGGGCCACAAAAAGAGGAAATGGAGGAAATAAGTAAACCAGTAAGGGAGAATATCTTGTTACTTTATCCTTTTAGCAAAATTAGAATATTGGCATTCAGAAAAAGCTAACAGTGCTGCAGCAAGTGACGAATTGTTTGGGAATATTTTCATTTTTCTTTTGTAATTATATCATAATAGTTATTGATTTCATTAGCAACTAGGGAGCATGAAATCTAGGTAACACTGACAGAACACATGTTTTTAAGGGAGAGGCTTCATGAATCAGCTTTTATTACAACTCGGGGTGAGCTAGAGTTATTTCTCCAGCCTCAGTTTTTTACCAGGTTCACTGAGGGCCTGGAGTTTAGTCTACTTTTTTAGTTTGTGGGAGCCTGAATTCAGTGACAATGAATGCATTGTGTTTATTTTTCTTGGTTTCTGGAAAGGTAATAGAAAGAATACTAGAATATTCTTTTCAATTTATGTTGAAAAGTTACTTTCTGTGGTTGTGCATAAGCTAGTACCTCTGAAACGTTGTCAATTAAAACACCTTACTGAAAATCAAACGTTTCCTTAGTAATTTAGATTTATTAATATGAAAAAGAAATCGCTACATAAAAAGGTATTTGAGAATCCTCTTCAAGGTCATTTAGCTACTGCCATGCTGAAACTGAAGTTGATTTGTTTTGAAAATCATTATTTAAAGTATACATTTCACTTTTAACTCCAATAACATTGTGCCTTTCAAAGGCACTTGGGGAGGAATTTATCTATTGATGACTCTTTAGGAGGAGGGGAGAAGGCTGAAAATAAATTCTTCCTTCAATTGTGCTTTCATATTCAGCTATGGGTTTAAAATAGGAAACTTGGGTTTATTATTATAACTTGCTGTCAGTGGCCAAATTAATTGTTTCAGAACAATATAAATTACAGTTATAAATTTGGGGAGGAGGATGTTAGATGTCTACATCATACCATATACCATAACACATTCTAGACGGTTTAAATACTTAGGTGGGAAAAGTAAAACGATTAGACTAAATTATGGAACATTTATATATTATTAGAGTAGGAAGAGTTTTTCTGTGCCTGTCACCCACAGCATGGAAACTGTATGGCTAATGACAAACTAAAAAAAAAAATCCCATTACATATGATGAAGAGTTAATGCTGTTAATAAAGAATTCCTGAAGTTCTAAGAAAACAAAACATTGTAATGAGTCAAAGATTTAAGAAAAAACTTTAGTTTCATAGTCAAAGAGATGCAAATTATAACCAAATGCTGTTTTAGAAATGTAAAATTGGTAAAGTTTTAAAAAGATAATAACTAGTGTTGGTCAAGATTGTAGGAAATGTACTCATCATATAATCATTGTGACAGCATTATGATTTAGAGCAACTTCTCTGAGGGTATTTTGGTGGAATGTATAAATTTCTTAAAATTTAGTATACCCTGTGACCTAGCAGGTCTATTTGTAGGAATGTATTGCAAAGAAATAGTTGGGTATGTGTGCAAAGGTGCACATTTAAGAATCTCTTATGCAGCTTTTTAAAAAATAGTACATGGAAAACTGGAGGTAGTTCAATGTCCAGGGCGATGGTAGTTTAAATAATATATTGCTGTTTTCTACAATGGAATATTGTATGTGTGGGTAGTAAAAGTGTTATTATAAAGGATTTTTCAATTCATTCATCAGTCAACAGATTTATGTTGAACTTCCAACCCATGCCAGATGCTGATGTAAACAAGCCGTGTCTCTGCCTTAATACATTGGTAGAAATAAAAAATATAGCATATGTAACTGAAAAAAGTAAATTACAAATTTGTATGTACATATATATTTAATGTTTATAAGTACACTGAAATATTGGAATAATGTATATTAGAATATCGTCATTCTGGATGGAATGATTGCATGCTATTTATTTTGTTTTCAAAATTTTAAGTAAGAAAATTATTCTAAATAAAGATGAGATGCCTGGGTAGGGAGAAAGGGTGACTACAGTAGTCCCCTCTTGTCTATGAGGGACACATTCCAAGACCCCCAGTTGGATGCCTGAAACTGCAAGTGGTACCAAAGCTTATATACACTGTTCGTCCCTATACATGCATACCTATGATAAAGTTTAACTTATAAATTAGACACAGCAAGAGATTAACAACAATAACTATTAATAATAATAAAGTAGGACAATTAGAACAATATGCCAGCATTACTGCTCTTGCACTTTGGGGCCACTGTTGAGTAAAATAAGGATAACTGGAACATGAGCACTGAGATATCAGAAGAGTCCATCTGATGACTGAGATGGCCACCAAGTGACTGACGGCCAGGAGTGTAGACAGTGTAGATGTCCTGGACAAAGGGATGATTCATCACTCGGACAAGACAGAGTGAGATGGCACACAGTTTAAAACTTACGAATTGTTTATTTGTATAATTTTTCATTTAATATTTTTGGGTCACAGTTGACCACAGGTAACTGAAACCTCAGACAGCAAAACTGTGGGTAAGGGGGTACTGCTGTACCTGATTTCTTATGAAAACGAAACAAGAGCTAACACTAACCACAACCTTGTGCCAGGTGTGTCTCCTCATCTATTCTTGTTAGAGCCTTTTGGGATAGTGATATTATCCCATTTTGCCTCTCAGAATACCAAATACCAAGCCTCTCAAAAGTTTTGCATGTCCAGAGTCATAGCTGGTAAATGATGGAGCAGGACTCTTCTCAGGTCTGTCTGCCATCACGTCCCATTTTCTTTTTGCTAATCATCATGCCTTGGTTAAGTACATCTTTTGCATATTAAAAAAGTTTGATATACCTCTTGACAATTTCCTATATCTATATTGACAAAATTATGTGAAAAATTTTCTACTTTGTTAAACAATTAAGATTTTGTGTTTATGATAACAGAATTTTAGTACAAAGTGTTTGGTCAACTAGCAACTCTATATTGGCAATATTTAATAATTATTGAATTATGAAAGCGTAGTAGAATTAGATGGATCTTAGAGATTAGTCCAAGACCTTGATTTTCCAGTATAGCCCTAGTACGTGATAACTCTATTTTTTACTAAGTGATTTGATAAATGTTTAAAATCATATGGTCTTGATTCCTTTTTAAGAATTTTCATGTCAGTTCATAGAAAGTCTGTCAGACTATCTACATTCATTTTTGGTTAGAGAAATGGTGTCGGCAAATCCTGTATTCTGATATTTTGGTTTTTTTATAAGCAAGATGCAGAATATTTTTCACTTTTTATTTTCTTTGTTGTCTATAAACTCTCCTACCTAACCAAAAAAAGCATATAAATAAATAAAATCAAGATGACTATCATGATTAATTTGGGCTCTGTGAGATGGCAGATTAGTTGATTTTCTTCAGAAATTTGGCATTAGGAATAATTAGGAATAAATACCATTCTGATTTTTATGAATTATGATTTCATTATATAATGGTGTGACATTCTTATATTTTAAGTGAAACCTTTTGCATTTTGATGAAATTAAAATGTTCTTAATTTTGAAACTCTGTTTTGGATGTCCAGCTCACTGTTAATGAAGCAGCTGCTCAACTCTGTGTGAAGGATAATGCCCTGCTGACAAGAAGAGATGAGCTTTTTGCCTTGGCTCGGCAGATTTCTCGAGAAGTCACCTATAAATATACTTACAGAACCACCAAGTAAGTATTTAACTAACTGTCAGTATTTTTGCGTTGCTTGATAGAAGTAGAGTTTGAAACATTTATTGATAGAATAAACATTTCTGAAAAAGTAGAAGTATGATTATTGTTCTATGAAACTAAACGATGCAGTGACTTTTGAAAACATTGCTAAGGTGATTTTTGTTGTTTAATCCTCCTCTTTCTCTTTTGAAAGGCATCATTCTCTGGGTTACTATAGCGTTGTTCTGGTAGTGGTTTTAGACATTCGTCTCACACACACACTTTGGTTTTGAGTGTGATGAGGGGATTTAGTCAGCATTATAGATGTATTTGTACGCCTGCTAACTACATGAACTTGTTGAACTCTGAGGAAATAGAATGGTCCTTTTTGCAAGGTGTTTGCAATCTGATGAGATTAGCTGAATATGTAAAACTACTCTATTGACTAATATCAAGGGAAAATTGAAAGGTACTTCTGTTACTAGCAAATGGGTTATGGAACACAAGTTTGAAATAAAATAAACGTGATGTTAGAAGGCAATGGTGGTTTCAAAATTTAATGTAAACACAGCATATTTTTCTTCACCTTATCCTTACTTGAGCCATAAGCATTGTCTACAGGATAGGATCATTTGATTTTGTTCACTTGATTCCACACAGACCCTGATTTCCAGCCCACATTGTGTTGTGCCTGCCACTGCCTCTCTGGATGCAGATGACCGCTGCATTAGAATAACTCTAAGTTTTTGTTGAAAAGTCACATTCTGAGCATCCTCTCTAGCCCTAATAAATCACATTCTTTGGGGATGGAACCCTGGACTCTGAACTTTCACAAGCATCCCAGAGCATTCTTGTGCATCCTAAGTTTGAAAACCAGCACTATAGGCATTTGCCATCATTACCATTATTTTTCCTAACTCACAGCAGTTTTATTTTCTGCCCTACGTCAGTACCTACATATTTATAACTGACAAGTGAAATCATGTAGACTAAATGAACAGGGTAAGAATATACAGCACATTCTATGGGATTATTTATGAGGTTTTTTTTTTTGGAGTTGGATAATCAAGAGCTGATTCACTGATTTTTAATTTTCTTCATTGTATTATACACCATTTTCTTTCTGAGTATTTAAATAATATTCTTTAATCAAAGTGATACATGTCCACAGTTTAAGAAGTCATACAATACGTAAGGCTTTCAGTGAAACTCGACGATTCCTGTGCTCTGCCTTCCCACTTCTCACTTCCACGTTCCAGAGGCAACTGCCTTCAGTGATTTTTAGCTGTTTCTTCTAGTATTTACCTTCACCTTTCTTTTTTTTCTTTTTCTTTATTTTTTTGAGACGGAGTCTTGCTCTGTTGCCAGGCTAGAGTGCAATAGCTCAATCTCAGCTTACTGCAACCTCCACCTCCTGGGTTCAAGTGATTCTCTTGTCTCAGCCTCCCAGGTAGCTGGGACTACAGGCATGTGCCACCATGTCCAGCTAATTTTTGTATTTTTAGTAGAGACGGGTTTCATCATGTTGGCCAGGATGGTCTCCATCGCTTGACCTTGTGATCCACCCACCTCAGCCTCCCAAAGTGCTGTAATTACAGGCATGAGCCACCGTGCCTGGCCTAATCTATCCTTTTAAAGTTAAATGTACTTTAAAATATATTAACACTTCTACATAATTTAGAAGCCACCTTGGACTCCTAAGGTGCCCTCATTATTTTTTACGACTGCATGGTATTGAATTGTGTGGATATGCCGTGATTCATTTAGCCCCACACCCTATTGATGGCTACTGGGGTTGTGTCTAGTCTTTCATTGTAAATACTATAATAAATAACATCATACATAGTATGTTTTGTTGATTCTGAAGTGTACTTTTTCACATTTTAACATCTTTTATATTGAAGTATAATGTAATTGATGGCTTGTCATAGTTTAATTAATTTCATAGTGGTACATGAAATAATTATGTGTCTTACCATTGATGGAGCATCATTTTATATATGTGTAGGTACCTCTGGGATAGGTTTTCCCAGCAGAGAAATTGCTGGGTCAGGGTAAATACATCTGTAGTTTCTGTAGATAGACAAAATGCATTTTAATCTCATGTAGCCATAAACATACATCTTAAATGGTCATTTTAGTCATTTTATCCTAAATTATTCCTACTGAACCATAAAGGGATATCCTCCTTGATTTTTTTTTTTTCATTATGTGATGATCATTAAATATTTATTAGGTGCTAGGTTGGGCACAGTGGCTCATGCCTGTAATCCCAGCAATTTGGGAGGCTGAGGTGGGAGGATCATTTGAGCCTAGGACTTTGTGGCTAGTCTGGGTAACACAGCGAGACCCCGTCTCAAAAAAAAAAAAAAATTATTGAGTGGCTTTCATACCAAAGCCAGAGGTGGGGAGTTCTTAGGTAGTGTCCTTTTAAAATGTATGATTATATCTGTACATTCCCCTAGTGTTAATTTGGAAATGATGAAAGATATTTTCTTCATTATTTTAATGTTCATTATGAATATGTCATTTCTGGTGTTGGAGTTTCAGGGTATATATTTTGGTAGAAGATTATAGGCTGAGATGCCGTTGGAATAAAATCTGTTACTTTCTCAAGTTTTTGGTTTTTTTCCTCTCCCCTTTCCCTTAGGTCAAAATGTGGAGAAAGAGATGAATTATCCCCAAAGAGAATTAAAGTGGAGGTATGGTCATATGTTACATTTTCTTATGCTAATAATGTTTGTTTTTGTTTTAAGATCAAGCAAAATCTTAACTAGCTGAGACAAAACAAAAAAGATGGTCCCATAAACTGGTGAAAAATGGCTTTCAATAAATCTTTAAAAAATACAGAATTTTGTAACTTTGAAATATAATATTTACAGTAATTTGAATTAGCAGACCAAGGAAAATTTTTTTAAACTTTTTTTTCTTGTAGAGATGTGGTCTCACTATGTTGCCCAGGCTGGTCTTGCACTTGAACTCCTGGGTTCAAGTGATCCTCCCTCCTTGGCCTCCCAAAGTTCTGGGATTACAGGTGTGAACCACCATGCCTAATCCAAGGAAATTCTTAAAAGAAAACTTTGGTGACTAGTCCAGTCAGTTTATCAAAGGTTGATTTGCAGTTGGTGTTTCTTACAGATTTAAAACTTTACTGGTTAAACCATTCCTTGTATAGTCTTATTTACATCATTAGTCATCAAATACAGAGGAGCTAACTTTTCGTTTCTTTATATTAACTATCTAAGGGAAATGGTAATTTAGTAACTATAAATTACAGACACTAAAGCCTCTTTTAGAGGGTCACGGTTGAGCCTGCTCTTTTGACTTTAGATTTGCAAGTGGTAAGGTGGGAGTTAAGAAAAGCATACTTTTCTTAGGACTCTCAGAACTATAGAATGGTTTCAGAACTATTATTTCTTACAAATACTTTTTTAAAAGTCTAGGTTGCAGCAGAGTGGAAATCTGGTCAGGCGGCTCCTTCCTTTCTTTTTCTTTTAGGCAGGAGATGGAGGTCAGTGTTCTCTTAACCATCCTATTATTTAATTTCAAGTTAAAGCAAATAACTTATACTTGACCACCCTGAATTTCTATAATCAGTTATATCTACAGAGTATCTATCTGTATGGCAGTAATCCTTTATTCATACCTAAGCCAGAGTTATCTTATAAAAACTTAAATCCCTTTCTTTCTTAAATCTTTTCAGTGGCTTTCTACCGTACCTGGAATAAAATCTAAGCTTTTTTTTTTTAAAGGATCTAAGACCCCACATACTCTGACTGCAGCTTGCATCTCCTACCTTGTCTGCTGCCACACTCTCCATTCTTACTGTGTTCCAGCCACACTGACTGACTTTCTGTTCCTGAACATGCCAAACTCATTTATGCCTCAACACTCACTATTTTCCCCCTACCTAGACTTCTATGTCTTTAGATGGCTGGCTTCAAGTTACAGCCATGTTTCCCCTGACTTCCCTGCCTCTCTTTCTAAAGGGTCACTCTCTCCCCGTAATCACACTCAGGCTTATTTTCCTGGTTTGTTTTGATAGCATTCACCGGTATTTGAAACTATTAGATACTTATTTTAAATTTATTATCAGTCTGCCCCATTGGATGAGAATAGATCTCTTATCTGTGAATCTGCTGCTGTATACTTAGAGTTTATAACTGTCTTGCACCTAATAGGCATTTAATAAAATCTGTAGAATGAAATAATGAATGGCTGCAGATAAGCATCTTTGACTTAACACTTTATCCTAAAGCAGTGACTCTCAAGGAAGGAAAGAATTTTGTCAAAAACAAAAGCCACATTAAAAAAAGAAATGTGGGCTGGGTATGGTGGCTCACACCTATAATCCCAACACTTTAGGAGGCCAAGACAGAAGGATTGCTTGAGCTCAGGAGGTCGAGACCAGCCTGGGCAACATGGGGAGACCCTGTCTCTACCGAAATAAACCAAAAAATAAAAAGTAAACTACTTATATTTGTAACCTACCTCGCTGTTAGCTCTGGAGTAATGTTTAAGATAGTTTACTCAGAAAATGTTGAAATTATCTAAAAGGCTACATTGATATAACTAGTGAGGTGTGTTATCTCTTGCTCCCCCAGATAACAGGTTACAGAGGGTCCCTGTGGATTTGGCTGTTAGTGACTCACTGCTACTGAAAGGGAAAGGCAGGTGAACATAGAAACAGCTAAGAAGGCATGTGCCATTGGAGGGTTGAGAGGAAAGAGAGCACAGAAACTACCCAGGGGCCAAAATATTAGTTGCTAGGCTAGAAATACATCTATATCTGTTTTTCACTATTGGCCCTAAGTGTGATCATGATTCAGGCTGCTCACATTTAAGCCACACTTGTCTAGCTTTAGAGGTCATTATTCAGTATTGAAATTTGTGATCATGAATCTCATGGACTGTTTGAGCTGCAGTTGTTTCTTGATGAGCTTTATTGGTAAGTCTTTCTGACCCTCTCAGAGGCCTTGTATTTCATTACAATGCTTTCAGTTTCTTATTAGAAGCCCAGAGTATTGGGCTGTAACATTAGATGTGACCTTTCTGTTCCTTTAAATATACTCCACTAGAGATACTTGAAGTTCTATATGGTTAGTTTATTGGTTTACTGGAGTTCACAAAGCCACTTGAACAGCTCTGGATTCAAAATTAAGATAATCAGTGTTTCTTTTTCCTGTGAATAACTCTTCTAACCCTTCCTAAAGAAGACAAGTGACAATCAGCCTCAGGCTTCTTTAAATGCCTTTATAGACACTAGACTCTTGATTTTGTTTCCCAGAAATAAATAGTAACTATACCTTTGAATTTAGGACAGTGGCTCACTTTTTTGTTGTTGGTTTGTTTTTAATTTTGTTTTGTTTCTCTGTGGTTTCTTAAAAAGCCCTTGTGTATTGCAGGTAATCAGTATCTCTTGAACATGTGTGTGTCTTGTGTGTATGTATACCTACACATGTAGATGTTGGTATGAATCCTTGTCTGTGCTGTACTATAAGTCAAATTTGAAATACCAGAACTATTGCTGGAAGCTGTTATGAGGTAGATAGTACCGGCTGTATAAAGTTACCACTCCCTTAAAACTTTTCACCAAGTACTGGTGCTTTATGTCTACCTTCTGTATGACTTCTGGGGAGAGGGAGAATTTCTGGTATGAGAAGAGATCAGGGGAGACTATTGGGAAGGTGTAATTTGAGCTCGGTTTTTTAAAGAAGGGTAGAATTTCAAAAGGTAGGGATGTGGGGAGGGGATTGGGGTGGCATTATAAAGATAGACTAGCATGGGCAAAGACAGAGATAAGAAGATACCAAGCATGTTTAGAGAACATTAAGTTTGTCTAGGGAATGTGATTGACAAAAAGGACCTCATAAATAAAACTAGAAAGAATTTAGAATGCTTTTAACATGCTTTTTCTCTTATTTCATTTGAATCTTTCTCTTGTGATTCTCAGCTTATTAGTTTCTATTTAAAGAAAGTAATATACAAGGCTGGGCATGGTGGCTTACGCCTGTAATCCCAGCACTTTGGGAGGCTGAGGCAGGTGGATTGTTTGAGTCCAGGAGTTCGAGAGCAGCCTGGGCAACGTGGCAAAACCCCATCCATACAAAAATTAGCCAGGCGTGATGGCATGCGCCTGTAGTCCCAGCTTCTCAGGAGGCTGAGGTGGGAGGATCACTGCGCCACTGCACTCCAGCCCGGGCAACAGAGCACCCCTGTCTCAAAGAAAAGTTTTAAGTAATGTACAAATAAACTTCAGCTTAGCCCATTTTAAAGTGTAACAGATTTCTGATCTGATGAGACAAGTTTTTCTCTTTTTTTAAATCTTTAAGCGTTCTGCAATCCTTTATAACAAACAATAAGCATACGTGCCAAATTGTTGGCTTTTCCATCTTAAAAGATAATTTTACAGTGAACAAAAAGAAATATAATGTTGAGCAGATGATTTGACATCAAAATAATTTGACCTGTAAAGGAAAGAGAAACATTTTATTGCTTGTCATTATTAATGCATTAGGGTACACTAATACAAGTAGGGCTTTGTTGAAGCTCAGTAAGATCTTTCGTTGCTCAATACTGTATTTTCCTGATCTATACCTGAAGGCTTGGGTGGAATGAAGTTTTAACTCATTCACTTGTCTGATTTTTCTACCTGGAGAGCTCTTATTTATGTAGTAGGTTGTTCTCCCTTAAAGGATAGTTAGTTACTTATTTGATTTAAGCAAAATAGCAGCATACACATTGCATAGAAGAACTCAGGATAATCTGTTGTCCTTAAATAGTGTTCGTCCTTACAGGATATGTTGAACATTAAAAAACAGACTTTGAACTTTAATTCCTAGAATATGTGAAATGGACATGGAGAAAAAGATCACCTGCTAGCTTAGGTGTGCCTTAGGGAACCTACCATTTGGAATGAAATCTCTAGGGAAATGTGGCTTCAGCCCTTTATGCTACTTAGTAAGTGAGGCTGGGAATCCTTCTGCTTAGCCTGGATGAATAACATGTCCACTGGAACACAGCCCTCTGTGAGTCCACTTTCAGGTGAAATGAAAATATATTTTGTTTATTCTTACTTATCTTTTTCATTAGATCTTCTAATTAAATCTTCTAGTTCTGGGGCAGTTGTAAAAATCGCTACTTTGTATTGCTTTCATTTTGTGTCAGTCCCTACTAGGCATTTGGAATTCATTATCACAAACATTCTTGTCTAACCTATGTGGAGGCTTTATGATTTCCGTTTTACAGCCAAGGAGAGACCCAGACAGGCTCAGTATCTTCACCCATGTTGCCAAATTGCTATCCAGTAGCAGAGCCAGGGTTTCCTATCTATGTCTGATTCCTGAATGTCAAAGCAGTACCACCTTCCTAGGTGCTAATGATCATTCACAAAGCATCTTACCTGTGAAAAAAACACTATTGGGATTATACCTTTCCTCCTAGTGCCGTGTGAAGGGCGAAATGTGTGCAGAACTGGTAGTCTTTGGAAAGGGTGGATAGTGGCAGTTATTATTTTCTAATGCAAGAAATTTTATCTAGTAAACAGTTATGGTTTTGAGTAGAAAATTTAGCAATGTAAGTTACAAAATATTTAAATATAAGAAATTTTCGTTTGATATGCCGATTGTTTACAATGAGTAAAAACCTTATGTTGGGAAGATAAACAGAATAAATCAGAAAAATTAGTTTGATTTCCTTATGTCCTACCTATGAAAGAACATATTTAAGGTGGCTTGACAGCTCATTCAAGGAGTTGAAAAATCAAGAGCCGAAGTCCCCTGGCTCTCTTGTCTTCTCCTAAATTTTTTTAAATGTTAGTTAAAAGTGAATTCAATTGGTAACCTTTCTTTTTCATTAAGAACACACTGAGGTTCATAAACAAATTAGTCATTAACTCCAATGTTATAAGTAACATCTTAGAAGAGAGGAAGGATATATAAAGCTACAGTCTCCGAGCTGGTGATGGCAGCTGACTAACTGGACTGAGTGCTATATCTCATTTGAGTTTTCTTCATTCGCTGAAATTGCTGGAGACTGGGCAGAGATGGGAAATGACAGCATTCTTGACCCTGTGGGAGTCAGAGGTGCAAAGCATTCAGAGATACGTGGATGAAAGAAATGAGGTTTGTTAATAGAGCCCAGGAAGTCAGAGAATTGAGGCTTGAAGAAGAAAGACCTAAAGGAAACATCTGCTAGCAGTTCCAGCAGGTGGGGGTGGGAGAGCGAGGAAAGGGGAGGAAAGAGGGTCAGAATATCCACCTACGCTGCTACTAAGCTTGTTGAAAAGAAAGCTGGTCTAATTTGACGTAGACTCTTCCCCTCTGGCTCAGAAAAACAGAAGCATTACAATGTGCTATTCATACAGAAAGTGTGATTAGAAAAAAAGAAAATGCACGTGTGGGGTTGAGAACATCTGCTGTAACAAGTCATCTAGAGACAGCTAAGCAGTGGCTTTAAAGCAGCTTGCTAGTGTTTGGCAGAAAGGATGAGGAGGAATGGGGATGGAGACCAATGGGAAGAGAGTAATTAGGTCATGCACCAGCCTCCGTCCTATATCTTTTATTTTCTCAATGATCAGACCCAGAGTCTCGTCAGCAAGGAAACACTGTGATTAATGGCATCAGCCAAAAATATGACATGGAGATAGATCGCTCATAGCATGGTGCAGCTAGCTGGTGCCTGGGAAACAAGCTTACGAGACATATAACAAAAGTTGTGCAACAAACATAATGTGAAAAAGACCAGTTTCTTGGGAATGTTCTCACTTTTATTTCTAAGTCATGTATTTTGGGGACCTTAAATCTACTTTATGTGACATGCAGTGATAGCTACTCGATTTTGTAGTTTTTCCATCCACAATGAACTGTCAAGACTGGGAGTAAATAATGACTGATGTACTCAGTTGCAGAGAGATCACTGATTACTTTGGATATTGTTATTTATTACTTATTTTAGGCTTTTATTTATCTTTATTAATGATGGGATACTGTCCATTTTCCAGCAACTTTCACATGTAGAGTTTGAGGTTCCCCATCCAGCCTTTTCAGTATTCTCATGGTTGAATAATCCTGACTTTGGTGCCACCATATATTTATACGGCAATGTGTACTTTTCCAAGGTTCACTTATTTGCATTACTTTATTTAATCCCCACAAACTTCCAATGGGCAGATACACAGTAGTGTAATCCTAATTTAAAAATTTGGATCACTGGAAGTAATGAGATTTACTTTTTTGCCTGAGATCACGCAGCTGGTTCCTAATGTAAAATGACTAGATCATACCTTTCTCCCGCAAGCTCTTCCAGAAACAGTATTGAGGCGTTGGGGCTCATGGGGATTCTGATTGGTGCACTCCACACTCCACTCAGATTCTACTAATGAACTGATAACCCTCTAATCTGGGTCTCCAGCCCTGATTTTACCCCAAGCTCCAAACTTACTGCTCCTGCTTACCTGGCTTATCTACACACGGAGATCTCACTAGCAAATGAGCTCAACCGAATTCATTAGCTTTCTGGCCCCTCCCAGACCTCGTGATCTTGAGTTCTTTATTCTAGTAAATGTCATAACCAAACTCTCAGTTGCCTTATTTCTGCGGCACCTGCCACTGTCCAGGTCTGGGCCTTCACCAGCAGCCCTCTAACCGGTGTCCCTGTCACCACCCTGAACTCCCCTCCTCCACATGCATTCTCCTCATCACATTCACATGTGCTTTCTGAAATGCAAATCCGATCAGTCTCTTTCCTGCGACTTTCAATGGCTTCTCTTTGTATTTAAGATAAAATCTAAAATTCTTAACATAGCTTACAAGGGCTTACAGAATCTGGCCCTATGTTTCCACCTTCCCTTGCCACTCCCTCTTTTTCAGTGTATATTGAATATTTTCCGGCTTCCCAACGTGTGCCCTGTTCCTTTTGCCTCCAGGCGTCTGTACCACCTGCTTTCTTTTAGAACTCTCAGCCTAGACACCCTGACCTCTGGGACGCCTGCTGTGCCACAGCACCCTCTGCTGTGCTCTGGATCTCCGTCCATTTCCCTCCCTGGACTGTGTTGTCAGGAGCGCCCGAGGCATGGCCATCTCGTTTGCCATTGTATTCCCATATTGAGTACAGTGTATGAATCAACTGAGTGGACATGACATTCTTGTTGAATGTATAAACACATGTTTCTAGATTTCCAGTGTTCTTTTCACTGAGATAGTTCCCCAACAATGTGCTCAATATTCTCTGGTTGATTTTAGTTATTAAATTTTGAGTTCTTCCTTCTGTAAGATGTCTATACTTTGTAATTGTCCATAAAATTTCTTTTTCCCCCAGTATCGTGCTTTACTCTGATTATATCTGGTGGCTTTTTGGATGTACTTAACAGATATCAGTAACAAACATTTATCAAGTAATTCCTATGTGCCAGGCACTGTGTTAAGTATTTTTCATGAATTTTCTGCTTCCTTAAAATGATTCTGTAAGTTAAGTACTATTGTTATCCCCAGTTTATAGATGAGAAAATACAGAGAGATGAAGTAATCTACCCAGTATCACAGCAAATAAGTAGTAGAGTTGAGTTTTGAACTCAGTGCAAGTCATACAGTTAAAGCCTGTTCAGCTTATGAAAAACAGAGCTATAATTTCTGTTTATAGAAATGCCTGTATTCTTGTGAGTTTCATAAAGGTTGTAACTGTTTGAATTTATGGACTGAGTGTTGGCTTTGAAGCTGTTAAAAAAAAAAAAAAGGGAAACCCAGTCTTGAATGTGATGAAGATTAAATGAAATAATGAACATAAAATATAGAACATAGGGACTGGTACATTGTAGATTCCTGGAAAGCGGTAACCGTTCATATTGAAATTGTTCTAACTCTTCTCCTAGCTTACCTCACTGAACTTGAGAACTTAAGCAGTTCCAGTGGGGTGGGGGTTTGCTAGAGAGAAAGTTGGATTTTTCAGTCTAAATAAATAAGAAAACTTATTTATAAGAAAATTGAAATGGCTAAGAAAAAGTGAACTTTGGATTTAGCTTGGACTGTATACACTTGTATGAAGTTCATGTTAGCTTGTTTTGTGATTATGTTCCATACACATCTGTGAGCCAACATAGAAACCTAGCAGAGTGGCTATTTTCAGCACTTCAGAAGTGCTAATTACATACTGGCCCACGATAAAGCTATATAGGACCATCTTAAGACGTCAAGTTTATTAGCTCTTGGCTGTATATCATGTCTTTGAATTTTAAAAATAGCAAATTATTACTTGGGGAATGTATTTTGATAGATAAAATTTTTGAAAATGTGAAATCTGCAGTGGAGAAATAATTTATTGAAAAGACCCTGATGGGGGAAAATTTTTGAACCACTATCTTATATCCCAAATAAGGTAAAATAGTTTGTTATTATTACATCATTGCATCTTTTCTGCTGTGTATTGTAAGAACTTTGGTTTTAAGGATTTGCCCTCTGCTGCCAATATATAGCTTATCAAAGAAGGGGAGAAATAATGTTTTGGAGTTTAATTGTTAATGCTAATTTCTGTGAGGAGTCCTTTAGGTGGTTTCACTAAAGTTACTAAAACCATGCTGTCATGATATTTTGTAGTTATAATGTTCATGAGCAATAAACAGCAGAAAAAGAAAACTTTGAAAAAAGTAGTAGGTGGAATACCAAGTATAAAATGGAAATAATTTAAGTTGAAGTATTGTCCACTGCCCCCCAGATAGGCCCTGTTTATTATAGGAATTTAGTATGTATTGATATACCTGTTTAGTAGTTATTTCATGTTGAAGGCATTATCTCACTTGCTTTATCTCATTTGGTCCTCACAACAATCCTAATAGATAGGTTGTCCTGTCCTCAATTTTCCTATGAGGAAACTGAAGTTCAGAAAGGTTAAGTTACTTATCCAGTGTCACATAGCTAGTGAGTGGTGGAATTGGAACACAAATACAGGCCTTTCGAATTCCAAAACTCCGTTTCCTGTCATAGGATATGATAAAGGAGAAATCACAAGCCAACATGAAGGAATCCTTGAGCAATTCAGTTTGGGATTATTGGGTAGCACTTTAAAGAAAGTTTAGTTTGGATCCTTAGCCACATTCCATGTAACAAAATTAATTTCTGATAGGTTAGATGGTTAAATTTTAAAACAAATCAAAGTTTTAGAAAACTAGAGGGTAGATTTGAATACTTACCAAATTTCTGAAGCAGAATTTCCTGAAGCAGAATTTCTCTAAACTTTATAGCAGCAGTTGAAATCACAAAATAAAAGTATGTACAACTATAGCATATAAAACAGGCATATAAAAATTAAATGATTTTTTAGTATCAAAAGTATAGATAAATTGGGATAAATTAAGAAAACAAGAATACTTAGTGCTGACAAGGAAATTGTCATATATTGCTTGTGGTATGATAAACTAGTAAAGGCCCTCTATAGGTTTAGCAAAAGTATGTAAGCACAAAAATACTATCTCTGCAGTAATTCTGCTTCTGGGAATCTTTTGTAGTAGATAATCTAAGCTATCGAAAATGCTATCTCTATGAAAATATTTTGCAGTGTTTTCATAAAACCAAAATTAGGAAAAGAATAAAAAATGTCCAATGCGAGAATAGTGGCTAGCCAAATGCCCCACTGGGTTAAATGTTTTTTATTTTATTTTATTTTATTTTATTTTATTTTATTTATTTATTTATTTTTTTGAGAAAGAATCTCACTTTGTCACCCAGGCTGGAGTGCAGTGGTGCAGTCTCGGCTCACTGCAACCTCCGCCTCCTGGGTTCAGGCGATTCTCATGCCTCAGCCTCCCAAGTAGCTGCCCAGCCTCCCTAGTAGCTGGGATTTCTGGCATGTGCTACCATTCCCAGCTAATTTATGTTTTTTTGTTTGTTTGTTTTAGTAGAGATGGGGTTTTACCATGTTGGACAGGCTGGTCTCGAACTCCTGACCTCAGGTGATCCGCCCACCTTGGCCTCCCAAAGTGCTGGGATTACAGGAGTGAGACACTGCACCCAGCCTAGGTGAAATGTTATATAACCATTATTATCAATGATCATAAAGCCTGCTTTCCAGTGTGAAACAATGGGTATGATGACATTTTTCATCTTATTTATGTTTCTACTGAGGTTACGGCTGTAGAAAATAATGTATGTTTCATAAAAGGCTGAAATGAAATATTTTATAACCAATGAAAGATTTTATAACCATTAAAATCTTAATCATGATTATTCAGGTAGTGAGATTAAGAGTTTGCTTTATTTTCCAAGTTTTTGATAGTATTTTATTATTTACAAACTCTAAATATAAAGGACTTCTTATTTGACCCACAGGATGGGTTTCCAGATTTCCAGGATTCTGTGCAAACGCTCTTCCAGCAGGCTAGAGCTAAGAGTGAAGAACTTGCAGCTCTTAGTTCACAGGTAACATAAACTCCCAGTTATTATTTCATAATAGTATCTGAAGGTTAAAAAATAAATGACTACTTCAACTAGCTTCAGTTTTAAGTGTTTGAGGACTGACTTTTTATTTCCGGTTGTTTTTTAAAACGTCATCTGAGCCACAGCTGTATCAACATGAGAGCAATAACAACTTGGTTTGATTCAGTTTATGAACGGAATCTGATATGGTGCTACTTATTTATTCTTGTAGTTTTGTAGGAAGTGAGACAGATTCTGTACTCAAGAAAACTTAAACAGTTTGATAATCAGGAAAACCAGCCATGTTGACCCTGGCTGCGTGTAATACAACTCTGAGATAAAATAATACTAGTTCTCAATAAAATATTAATATAAACATTGTAATTATTGTTAAATCTTTTACATTCGTATTTATTGAAAAACTGTTAAATGAATACGTGGCTTCAGGTGCTTTTGCCATTAAGTTATTTAATTGTGTCTGTATACTGAAATTAAAATTTTAAAATGCTTTCTGCAAGCATCTTTTAGAAAGCACTGTAAGCTTTTATTCCTGTTGAACAACTTTCTTGTAATAACTTACTTTTGGTCAAATTTAGTACTGCTAAGTTTTGTTTTTTTCATGTTAGAATGAAAAATACATTTTTTACCTCAGATATGCTTATTTAAATTTTGTCAATTTAGTAACAATTTCAAATGAAATGAAGTTGTAGTTACTTTTGATTTGGTTTATATGCATTCAGAAAAATAGTATAAGTGTTTATCATGTTTATTCTGTAAACTAATACATTTTACCTAATGATTTTTACATTGTGAATCAGGGCTTTTTGTAACCAATTTTATATAGAAGCTTTCTTGTCCTACACTTTTATATAGCATGGTAGTGATTCATATCTGTGCATTTTGACTATTATCTCCTTGGCAAAATACCACAAATACACTGCTCTGAATATCACATATAAGTAATTTAGAGCATTGAAAAGGAACTTATAAAACACATGCAGAGATAAATTTATATGTCAGTTGACTAATTGTATATTTAAAATATGCCTTTTTATGATTGGTTGGGAAATACTGCAGTTTCATGATGAAGGTGAAAATGCTTATTGGCACTGATGTTTTTCTGCATAATTTACATTGTTTAATTTTAGTGGGAGGTGTGTTTGTCTTGTTCTTCTAGACAGCCGTTTTACACCTTTTCTCCTCCAAATATATTGTCATCATATCAGAGTCTGTGTACTGCCAGATCCTAAAATAAAAATGCCAAGATTTCGCCCCAAGTGTTAGAAGTAGTTTATAGCAGATGTTGCTGTTGCTTTTAGATTTCTTTTTTTAAAAATCCTTTAAAGGACTTAGTACCTTGGAAAACAAAGGTAAGGTTATGTTGCTTTTGAAATGACATGGAATTCTCTTGAAAGAATTGAGAAGAAAGCTTTTATCTTTTGTACAATATCCAGCCTTTTATGTTTTAACATGATGATATAGACATCTATGCATATTTATGGAATTTGTATACCACGTGAAGTGTGAACTAATTTTAATGAACACTAAATATATTTGCTGGAGTCTGAAATTGGCATCTTTAAACCATTAAAAAATCTAGAATGTTTCAGTTACTGATCTGATTTTTGCTTTACTTACTAGCAGCCTGAAAAGGTGATGGCAAAGCAGATGGAGTTCCTTTGCAACCAAGCTGGCTATGAGAGACTACAGCATGCCGAGAGGAGGTTGTCTGCAGGGCTTTACAGGCAGAGCTCAGAAGAGCACAGTCCTAACGGCTTGACTTCCGATAACTCAGATGGACAAGGTACATCTTTAGAGTATCCTCCACCTTTAGGGCCACTATGTGCACTTCAAAGAGAAACAGAAGACAGTGGCTGATTTTTAAATTATGATATTTTGTAGAGATTATTTTACAGGTTCTCTTATCAAAGTTAATTTTTAAATTCTTCATTTTCTAAAAAGGAAATAATTTATCCTGCAAATTTTAATTTGTAAATATTTTAATCTTTAAGCAGTTGGCACCTGAGATTGACATGTATTATTTTGTAAGGAGTTGGTGGGAATGTGAGATGTCAGCAGTACAGATTATTTTCCCCAAGAAACAGATTCCAAGAGAGATGTTTATACTTTTTAAATGACCAAAACTTCATATTTTTTTAGACTTCCAAAACAAGTTTGTGAAATTTACAACATTTGCTTCTTAAAAGAATATGGTAACTGCTTCTAAAGTATTATGACAGAGTACAACTCAGGTTTAGAAAGTCATGTGATTCGTGAGTGTTTTTACCATTCTACGAAGTACTTCATTCTTTTCACATCCTCACATAGAGAAAATCCCAAGCCATTGTTATTCGCTCATTCAACAGGCATTTTATTAGCATTTCCTACGTTCCAGGCACTCTCCTAGGCACTGAAGATGCAGCAGAGAACAAATCTCTGTTTACCTGGAGCTTACCTGGAGGGAGATGTACAGGTTATAAGTATATACATGTATCCCCTAGTTTCAAATAGCAATAACTGTTTGAAGAAAAAAAATAATTTTATAGTGCTTCCTTTTTATATGTTATTGTTATACTTTTCTAGAGAATGGTTATTGTTGTAAAAAAAAAAAAAAAAAAAGAATTTCTAGGTAAGAATACCATCTTAACAAGGATTCTCAAGCCATGGAGTGAAATATTACATGTGTCAACAGATCAGAGTACTGAAAGAGAAGAAAGTTCTTCCTTTTAAAAATATTACAGGAACCTTTGAGTTGAGGTCTTGTTTAACTTCTCCAGTTGTCCTTAACATGTTAAGAAGCAAAGGCGGTTATTAAAGATTTGGTGACTCTAATTTGTGACACCAGGATAATTCAGTGTGGGGTGACAGTTTGCTAATGTGGTAGATTTCAGTACATGACAACATGATTGGGTGTATAATTTTTTCCCATATTTGTGCTAAATCTGTTTTTTCTTGGATTTTGCTGTCATTTTGTTGTTTGTTTTTTTTAATCTGTAATTGGCTTGAAGCCTTCTCTGTCTTTCTAGTACTTGTTATTCTATGATTAATGACATGCCTTGGTAAAATGGTTGCAAGTAAGAAAATGTCTTATAGAGGAGATGTATTATATGCCAAAACTGGAATGCTTACTGGAATTCCCAATCTTTTGTTTAGCTCTTAAAAATATCCTGGCAGAATTGTAAACCTTGGGACTAGCATGAAATGACTTGCCATTTTCCTCTTAAATTATTATTTAAAATGTTTTTTCCAAGTCTTATTTAAATTCTTCAGTGCTCGTTGACTTTCCTCACTTTTTTCCTAAGGAGTGTTCAGGCAATTTTGAAAATTTGTTTTCAGAAAACCATGGTGTGTTTTAATATTATGCATATTTCTTTTTTCTTTTCATTAGGAGAAAGACCTTTGAATCTCCGAATGCCTAATTTACAGAACAGACAACCCCATCATTTTGTGGTGGATGGGGAGCTGAGCAGACTTTACCCCAGTGAGGCAAAGTCCCACTCATCAGGTGAGAACGTGCTATATGATGAGAGGGTAACACTTGAATAAAAGGATCTTTAAATTCTGTTCTCCTATTCCCTCCCCCACCAAAAAAAAATGTCATCACTGACAGTGTTCCTACAGGTTGAGTATGCGCATTTGGAAAATTCGAAATGCTCCAGGATCCAAAACTTTTGAGTGTCAGAATGACACTCAAAGGAAACCCCATTAGAACATTCCAGATTTGGAATGCTGAACCTTTAGTATAATGCAAATAGTCCAAAATCTGAAAAAACTTGAAATCCAAAGCACTTCCTGGTCCCAGGCATTTTGGATAAGTGATGCTCAGTTGTCAATTTTTCTCCCCTTGGAAGTGATAGATTGCCATAACACTGGCTGATCTCGCTAGTCTTTTTGCAAACTTCATATTCCGAACAATGACAGGGAAAACTCATAAAAGTTGAGATTACTTTGATTCACCATTATATGAATGGTGATGTTTATATGAAAGTTTAATAATAAATAGCTGGTTTGAGTTGTGTTACTACCTTTTTGGGCAATAACATAATATGAAATTGATGGACTACATGTTTGCTTTGAGACTGAGAAAACCTTGTGTATCAAAATCTAGACTTTTCATGCAGATGCATTTTGGAGGTGATACTCACATTTCAGAAGTAAACTGAATTCCATAAAAGGATGAGCAGCTCCTTATCATAGTTAGATATTTACCTATTTTTACCCAAGTAAAGTGAGTTAGACCTAGTTAAAGCATTAGAGACCAGCACCATTTGAAAGAATCTGTTATCATTCCAAGTCTTAAAGTCGCTTTAGGAGTCAATCACAGTCACTGATTTTATAGATGAGGTAGCTAAAGTCAAATAAATAGCTCCAAATTTGCGTTGTAAGTCAGCGGGAAATGTAGTTTTACAAGCATTAGGATTAAACCTGACTTTACATTCATGCTATCTAGATAGAATGAATTATGTATTTACTAGAAAAAAAGTTATCAAGAGCATTTATGTCTTTCAATTTTAGATCATACTCTTGGTAGCAGATGCTAAAAAGACAAGTTCTAAATAATGTTCTGGTGCTGTGACTTTATAGCATGCTATTGCATACTTGATTGTAGCCACTTTAATAATGTCAGAGGGAGGTTGAGAAATTGAAATCATCCTAAAAAGCTGACATCTTGGTCTCATGTTTTCCACAGCACAAAAAAAGTGATCTATTCTTTAAAGTTCTTTAAAATGAACAAAAAACCACATTTTACCAATTTATATTCCTTAGAAGACTATATAACAGGAATACTCCAATTACATCGATCATGTGTCTCGTCATGGGGCATATTTACATATTTCATGGAGATACATTACATAGAGATAGAATTGATCTAGGTCTTTATGTAGAACCAAATGAAGAAATGCCTGAAAAGCCTTTTCTTTATTTTAACTGAATAGAAATAATACAGTTTTCATATAGTGCAAGCTTGGGTCCAGATCTTAGCACTGATACTTGACTGAGTGACCCTGACTGAGTTACTTAAATACCCTGTCCTTCGGTTGCTTCATCTGTAAAAGCGAAGTAATTTCTACCTCGTAGGGTAGTTATGAGGATTAAACAATATAGTGTACCTGCATCGTACACTATCTATTCCAGCCAGCAGGAATTCAATAAATAGAAGCTACTTTTTTTATTACTCTTACACAGAATTTAAAATCCCCTTCTGTTTAGAGAGGATTCATAAATTGAACTATTTAATTTCAGATAAGCTATTAGTATTGATTACTTTCTAGAATCCAAGGTGTGAATGTATGTGATATGGATATTTGCATGTATATGTATGTGTACATATCTCCCAGTATTTGTACTTTACATAAAGGTTACATTTGACTGTTATTATGTAGTGTTTGTGTATGGTTGAAATAACTATACACATAGAACTCCATGGAATGATTTCTTATGAAAATAGTGTTCATTATTTTATCCCTATTTCTCCCACCTTAATATGTCATTGTCAGAAGAACTTTAAAAAATAGTTCCAAGGTTATGAAGATATTTTTCAGTCTGATTCCTTCATTGATGGTAAATATTTAACCAGTAACAGTTACATATGAATAATCAGTTTCCTTTTATATATTTATCATGTTGGATCAAGCATTAAATAAAAATTAATATGTTCTGTATGCTAAATGTTTTATGTGCATTTCATTATTTAACTTTCATGCCACTTTATGTAGATACTATTCCTATTTTATAGATGAAGACAGTAAGGCTTAAAGAGGTGTATAACTTGCCCAGAGATGTATACACCTAGTAATTAGCAGAGTTGAAATTTAAATCCAGAATCCAAGCTCTTAATAGCTCTATGAACAGAAATTTTATATGGAATTGCAGAATCATGAATAGTTGATACTCTTTGGTATGGAGTGTGGGGGTTTGTTTTAAAACTTTGTTTGATTTTTGTAGTCCATTGATTTAAAATATCAACTCACTTTGTTTCCATTTTTATGTAGAGAGCCTTGGGATTTTAAAAGACTACCCTCACTCAGCTTTTACCTTAGAAAAGAAAGTCATCAAAACAGAGCCTGAAGATTCAAGATAGCTGTGATTTCTCTCACCGTTTTCTGGAAATGGCATCAGATTTAAGGATAATACTCCATCATAGAAATAAGCCTTAATAACCAGTGTTGCCTCATTCAGCTCAAACAGATTTCATAGCCAAAGCAAAAGGACTGGTACGGTAGTCTGTGGAAACTGGGAAGATAAAACAACAGCCACAAAAGACAAAATCAAAAGAGTGTTGCAATCTATAATAGTAATATTGATTCATTCACATTCCTGTGTTAAGTCATTTTATATGGAAAGGCTTACAAATCAATATTGTAAGCATTCATTATTTAAGAATGTACGATGTATTTGTGTAATTTATAGAAGTAAAATCTAGATGTTGAGACCTGTTTGGTCCAATAGATGTGGATACAGTTTATTTTACTTGAAATTTTGTTGTCTACTTTGTGTGTTTAACGTAAATATATGTCAGAGTTTAAAATCTTTGCCTGCAGTTGTGAAAAAGAAAGCTTAAGTGATGTAGTTATTGGCAAGATTGCAATGATTATGGAAAAATAGAAAGCAAATACTCAGTTTAAGCCAAGGAAAATATTGTGGATTTAATATTTGATAAAACTGATTTTGTTTAACAGGAAATGTTTAGCATTCACTCATATAACATCTGGTTATCAATGCACGTTTACACAATAAATACTTGAGTGGAGGAAAGTTAAAAAGATGAGCAATAGAGTAGAAAATATCTCTTAAACTAGTTGACCTAGATTGTATTAATAACTATTTGAGATGTTTCAAAGATAGGAAGCTATTACGTGGACAGAGAACTTGAAATAAGTGGACCCATGTATAAAACCTTTGACTTAAACATTGACATTTCAGAATGTGTTAAATAGATTAAGACATAGTAAGTTAACCCTACATGTTATAAAGATGGCGACTGTTAACAAAGGCTGTAACAGATTAAGTACTATTTTATATCCAGAAAGTCTTCTCTATGTAGAGAAGTCAGAGAGACTAGATGCTTTCACCAGGGAATGTCTTCCCACCCAGCCATCACAAGTGTGGACAATCACTGCATCCACATCTGTAGGCATATTTCTATGGAAGTTTAGTTGACAGCTATATTCATTATTTATTTTACAATTTCATTTTTCTACACCTTTGAGATTTATGAATGCAGTTTTTTCTTAAAATTTATTTTAATTTGACAGTATGTTTTTAGTTCCCCCAATTTAATTAATGGACCATATGCATATATATGGGAGTATGCTTACATGTTAATAATATACTTGCATACTTACAAGAATTTCACATTGGAATTCATAATGGTAAAAAAACATACATCTGCCAATATACGTTTTTTCTGTTGGTTTAAGAGAAGATAACTGACAGCTTTACCTACTTCCTACAGATGCATCTAAACCCAGATATTGCTGAGAAGAGTGTATTGACTCTTTGAGTGTAAGAGAGTATGTGTTTTTTTGTTTTTAGTTCTGCTCTAGATCATAACTGTAAAAAATATTAAGTCATAATCTGTTACACTAAAATTTGTCAGCCAAATGTTAGATGAAATGTCTGCACTGTAGTCTCAGATCACTGTCACATATATAAATTGCTTCTTCATTTTAATTTGTAGAAGTACTTTACAGTAGGAAACACCAGTAAACAACTTTTATACTGTTAAAAGGCTTTTTTCCCCTTCCTAAATGTTTTAATTGTATCATAGTGTTTTGCTCACTGAAGAAGCTTTTTATGGACCTTGCAACTTTGTTGCTAGCTTGAGGTTGATTATTGTGGTTGTATTGTTCACTGTGTGTAGAAATAGTATGAGTACGATTTCAATAGACTGTTCAGTTTTTAATATTAGCCATAGCACTGGTTAGTATCTCAGTAGTTTCATGAAACGTTTCCTGTATTCTAATCTATTTTGAAACTTTTTGTTTTTTTTTAAATTGTGTCTTACAGTCAAGTTTGTAGATTTTCATAAGCCACAATTTTAAAAGATGCAGTAATCTTCCAACTTCCAATATTTATCCATTCGTTGTGGACCCACACATTGCATCTTTAAATTCATAATAAGTTTCCTTAACTATCTTATGTTTCTGGTCTTTTAAGCTTAGTGATAAGGTGGAAGCACAAGAAAAATTTCAGTAGAATACAGTTTTTATTTTGTAAACACTAATGTATTAAACTTGCTATACATTAAAGCAAATAATATATATTTTTATTTGAATTGTATATGTGAATTGGAAGTTATAACTAGTTGATTTTTTCATTTTGTTAGAGGTATTTTCACTGAACAAGGTCAATTGGTTACCTCAGTATTACAGCCAATATAGTCCAAGGGACCATTTCTCCCCGAGTCTCTTACACTTTATTGTGCGATGTCCACGTTTTTGTGACTCTTCAAGCTGTTGGTGAGATGGGACGAGTGCACTTGCTTCCTGTGGCAATAAAGATTTTCTGTGCCTCACACATTTATGTTTATAGCATTTTCTACATAGCAGTTTTCCACAGTGACTAATATTAACCCACTCTGCCTCGCTTATCTGCTTATTTAAGCTGGGTTTCAGTATTAGGGGACAAGAACTTATGTCTTAAGTTGGAACTAAGTATTGTCAGCTACCGTCATTTCTAAGAAGTCATTTGGTAAAGAGGTTCTCAGTAGACTGGTCTGGCAGAGAGAGGTCAATTTATATTGTTCTCATTTATGAGAAGTTTATGAAGACATTTTTAAAACTCCGCCATTTCTAACTATGAATAAAAGGAGGAACATTAGGATTTAACATCTATAAGACATATTTGTAAAATATTAATGTGATTTGGGTTCAGTATTATGGGCTAATTATATGAAATAGAGCTAACCTGTAGTAAAGAACCAGAAAGAGCCTTTCAACAAGTATTGATGAGTTCTGTAGAATAATGAAGATCATCAATGTGCCAAGCACTGTGCTAGGTGCCAGGGAAGAGGTAAAGGCCCCAGATGAAATACATGATCCTTGCCCAAAACCTAGTTGGATGGGAACTAATACCACTCACATAAAAATAAAAATTTCAGTGCCTTACATATTGGGATGAGGAGCTGGCATTAAAGTGCATTCTGTATTAGGCGGACATCATGGTAGCGGGCACTTCACAGGTGAGAGAAAGCACTTTCAGTGAGTGAGATTCAGAAGAGATCGGCCAGGACTAAAAACATTTAGAGGTGGAATTTGATAAAAGCCATAGTGGCAGTACATTTCACTTTGAGGCTGCCTTTTTTTTTTTTTTTTTTTTTTTTTTTGGTTAAATTACGGTACTTTTATTTTGAAACTGCATGGCAGATCTGCTTGCCTGGGTAATATTTCCTTTGACGATCTATTGAATCTGTCAAAAGGTAGCGGGGAAAGGTGCTTTTCATCTGTCCTTAATTAGTGAAACCACTTGGGTAAAAGCTTTAGGATTTGGTAATTATGATACTACTAGCACCTCGTGTACCTTTACAACTATAGTTGACACTATTTAAGACTTAAAAGCTAAATAAGTATGCAGGGAATTTCCTAAGGTCTGCCCACTTGGGTCTCAAATGGTTAAGTATTACTAACACAATGCCCATTTTGCTTGTGACTTCACTTAATATACTACATCGAGTCTTCAAAAGAAAACCAAGATATTAACCAACCTGATGAAGCCAGAATGTCTGCCTCTTTTAGGAAGTGAATTCAATTAGTAAGTAGCTGAAGTTAGAATTGAACAAACCTTGTATGTTTGTAACAGCTTGAATGACCAAATACGGTAGTTGTTCTTTTACTAAAAGCCACCATATGGTCCAGCTGTGCATGGGTGGTGTTTCAGGGAATGCACGCTTGTTATCTGTGGGTGTCCTCGTAAATGAAATTTGTAAGCAGACCTCCAAAGTTAATAAAAGAATGATCCAATGTCCTGACATTTTTATTGTAAATACAATTTAATATCAAAACCTTACTGTTAACTATGTCCCTAGTGATCCAGTAAGACAATTTTTATTTCACGTAGAAGTGATCAAAAGCAAAATACTGGAGCTAGGATTTTTCTTATTGAGTATGCAACAGTTAAACCTTTAAAACATCTTTGGGAGGCCAAGGTGGGTGGATCATGAGGTCAGGAGATCGAGATCATCCTGGCTAACGGTGAAACCCCCCGTCTCTACTAAAAAAAAGAAAACAAAAAAATAAGCCAGGCGTGGTGGCAGGCGCCTGTACTCCCAACTACTCAGGAGGGTGAGGCAGGAGAATGGTGTAAACCTGGGAGGCGGAGCTTGGAGTGAGCCAAGATCACGCCACCGCACTCCAGCCTGGGCGACAGTGCAAGTCTCCATCTCAAAAACAAAAACAAACATCTTTTGGCATCTGTTTCTGCTGACCTATAACTTTCTTTTGTGGTCACCTCAAAGGTGTTTTTTATTTTTTGTGCAGAAAAACCTAATCAGAAATTTATTTTTTAAGTTCATAATCAACTTATTAGAGTTAGAATGCAAAAATGTATTGTGCTTAAGGTTAAGTTCAGCTTACAAATCTTTACTTTCTAAGTTTAGCAAATCTTAATCACTTTTAAGGGAACTGTGAACTGGTTCTGTTTACAAAGTTGGTGAATTACGCCTTATTCTTCTATAGTCTTCCCATCCGTTAGGTCACACAATTCTTAAGTGTTAAAAAGATGTCCTGTTGAATTCTAGGTCTCCCAGCTATGTTTGACTATTTGGTCACAATTTCCAAATTGTTTTTCTGACTGCTAAGTGATTTACTTTCAAAGTATTGCTTCAATAATGTTAAAGGTCTAGCTTCTAGCACTTCATCTTAAAGGAATGTTTAATGAGTTTTTTGGTTTTTTTGTTTTGTTTTGTTTTGTTTTTTTGCAATTGGGATAAAACCCTCAAGGAACATCAGACTCACATAAAATAGTAATCAGCTCTTATTTTAACATCCATATGAAATCCTTAGTTACCATTATTTTTTCATTTTATTCTTTTAATTTTAAAATATTTGACACAGATATTAAAGTATACAGTGTGATGGTTTTTTTATACAAGTACATTGTATACTGATTACCACAATCAAGTTAAGACACTAAAGTGGGAAATTACCTCTCCTAATTTTTGTTGACTTTGTATTGAGTGCACTCTAGTCAATTTAGTTATTAAATATCTTAATAAAGAATAACTTTCAGTAAAATGTTTTAAAAACTTCCTCTGCACAGAGCACTATTCTACATTTATGTAAACTGAGAAATCCACCCAAATACAGTTTTAAGTTTTAGAAGTTTCTATTGAAATGTTTGCTTTATTACACAATTCTATTTAAGTTTTCCATTCTAACTTATTAAAAGAATCGGCTTCTTCACAGTCTCTGAGAAGTAGTGATAGTTGAATGTTGCCATCAAAACATAATGTTGCAAAATGTAGATTAAGTACATCACATTGGTTCAAGATGGTAGTGCCACATACATTAAAATCATGAACCCAATAATTTTTCTCACTTATTAAGAGTGACAAATTTTATGAATTTACTGTTAATCCAAACAATTTGGTAATCAACGTAGCCCAGTTTTCCTGTGGGTGAGCACTAGTGACGATATAAATTAGAATGTGCTTCATATGTACACATTCTGAAACCTTGTGAGTCATCTTTGCATTAAAAGTTTGCACCTCATAAATTTGTTTTTTAAAGTGCCATGTTCAACACCCACACATAATCCCAAGCAAGCATGGCCATTCTCTTGTAACTGTCACAGACACCCTATATTGGCAGGTCACTTAGGCTGCAGTATGTAGGAAGCTAGTTAAGTAGTGCACACGTAGGTGGAATCTTACTGGTAACTGTTTCAGCAGAGACATTTTATAATTTTCTGAGACTACCTATCATCTTTAGCTGTACTGTTAAACCAAGCGTCTGTGGTCTAGCACCCACCATACCCTGCTATTATCCTTCCCAAAAGACAAAGTGATTTTTTTGGTAGCATGTTCTTACACTGTAGGCTCTTCAGAGTCTCATCGTCTTCATTATTCCCCCCCCCCCAAAAAAATATGTATTTTCCATCCCCAGATCCCTGACAACATCATGTAAGCATGTTTTTCATCAGCAGTTAAAATGGACTAGGTCATTCATTTTCTTTCTGAGTTCAACCAATGTTTCCATCATCAGAAAATGCTCATATATTGACTTTTCTTTTGTGAGTTTCTTTTGCATATATTGGCTAACTTTCAAGTTGGACCACATCTTTCTGATTTTTACTGATGAGAAGGCAACAGAAAAATTTGTATACTGAGATAGGGACATCGCAGATACAGCCAGGTACTTAATTGCAATTCTTAGGATAATAAAAGGCAATTTCCACTTTAAAAATTAACATTAAAGGGGAAATTAATTACAGGTTATATAATTTATTCAAAGAAGAACAACTTTATATATTTTAATATTTAAAAGTGAGAAGAGAGGATTCCATTTTTCAAGACTTTTCCATTTCATGTCACAGGTATGTGACAGCTGGCTTATAAGTGAAGTCACTTTTTCTGTGATTCCTTATTTAAAAGACAGGATCTAGTTCTGCCTTGCAAAGCGAAACATTTAAAACTCAGGCTTATATTCTTAATCTGGTAGGTAGTGCTATATAACAAATGCACCATTTCTAGCACTGGGCCAACTGCTTTACAATGTAATCCTCTGCAACTCCAGGAGGTACTTATCACCCCCATTTCGCAGATGAGAAAACAGACGTCTCAAGAGATAATAGTCCACAACTAGTAGTAGGAACTTGGGCCGGTCACTTGTCCATGAGCACCCAATCCTGTCAAATATCCTTTGAACTGAGTGGCCTGTACTATGTGTAGACATTTTACATGGTAAACACTTTAAAAAACATAGATAAAGCTTGAATACACACATGTAGAAAGAACTAGGCCTTATGTGAGTACTGATCAGCTGGCTGTTAGTGGTGGCTAGACTGCAGCAGAGGCTTCCCAAAGGAAGTAAACATCAAGCCATTCTGAAGGCAGCTACTGAAGCGGAGAACTGAAAGGGCATTGCATGGCTTTGGGATTAGCATGTCTGAAAGGCCCAGGTTGGGAAGCAGAAAAGACACATTCCAATACCACTGGAAAATGTAATGGACTAAAGCAGAAAATTCAAATAAAAGTTTAATTAGATATAAAACATCTAGAAAAGAGTGCCGACTAAAGGAAATCCTTCGAAACTCATACAAAGTTCTCATTCAATCTGGGAAACAATTAGAAGTTGTTTTGTTTGTTTTTGTTTTTTGAGACAGGGTATTGTTCTCTTGCCCAGGCTCGAGTGTAGTGGTGCAATGTTGGCTCACTGTAACCTCTGCCTCCTGGGCCCAAGCAATCCTCTCACCTCAGCCTCCTGAATGGCTGGGACTATCGGTGTGCGCTACCACGCTCAGCTAATATTTTAAGGTTTATAAGCTGTTCCAAGATGCCCCCAAAGGGCTTAATTCTGGCTATGTTATGTGGAGGCAGTGACTAGGAAGCTATTGCGGTTGTTCAGTCTTCAGGTGGTCAAACTTGAGCAGTGACAATAAAGACCAAGGGGAAAAAGGGTGAAGGATATGCAATTATTCAATAGTTCATTCACTCAGCAAGCATTTGTTAAGCCACCTGCTTAAAAATGCCCAGGCACAGTGTCAGGAACTGCCCTTGAGGGACACTCACATCTAATAAAGGAAGACAGAAATTGTTGATGATGAAGTGGCAGAACTTGATGACGAAGTGGCAGGACTTGATGACAGATTAATTGTCCAGCTCATGAGAAAGGAACATATCGACCAATTGGAGAAAAAGAATTAATGGTTGTGACCCTAGTTGAAAGAATAGTAGCATCACTTTCCAAAACAGAATTTAGGAAAGAAAGGGAGTTTGGTGCTCAGTAATACTTTGTGTCAGTTCAGTTTTGGGGTCGTTGGTATATGTGAGTAGGGCTGTCCTGCAGGCAGCAACAAATAACAGACCAAAGAGAGTATACAAGATTCAAGCTGGAGGCCGGGCGCGGTGGCTCAAGCCTGTAATCCTAGCACTTTGGGAGGCCGAGATGGGCGGATCACGAGGTCAGGAGATCGAGACCATCCTGGCTAACACGGTGAAACTCCGTCTCTACTAAAAAATACAAAAAAAACTAGCCGGGCGAGGTGGCGGGCACCTGTAGTCCCAGCTACTCCGCAGGCTGAGGCAGGAGAATGGCCTAAACCCGGGAGGCGGAGCTTACAGTGAGCTGAGATCCCGCCACTGCACTCCAGCCTGGGCAACAGAGCGAGACTCCATCTCAAAAAAAAAAAAAAAAAAAAAAAAAAAGATTCAAGCTGGAGTAGAGGAATTTTGAGAATTCAAAGTCATTTTCCTAGAGAGCTCCACCAAGAGCAAAGTTAGTTATAGATACATGATAACCTTTTTTTTTTTTTTTTTTTTTTTTTTTTTTTTTTTTTTTTT
>NW_016815004.1:142271-150119 GCF_001698545.2 Rhinopithecus bieti | reverse complement strand
TTTTTTTTTGAGACAGAGTCTCACTCTTGCCCAGGCTGGAGTGCAGTGGTGTGATCTTGGCTCACTGCAACCTCTGTCTCCTGAGTTCAACCAATTCTCCTGCCTCAGCCTCTTAAGTAACTGGAATTACAGGTACATGCCACCACGCCTGGCTAATTTTTGTATTTTCAGTAGAGACAAGGCTTCACCATGTTGGCCAGGCTGTTCAAACTCCTGACCTCAGGTGATCCACCTGCCTCAGCCTCCCAAAGTGCTGGGATTACAGGCATGAGCCACCGTGCCTAGCCTAAAGAAACCTTAAAGAACCCCATGATTAACGGTTGAGGTGTCTTTTGTAGGTGTTATTTAGAGGGCAAGGAGGAAGGAGGATTAAATGAAGGAAACAAACAAATTAGCTAGGTTTCAAACTATGGTTTAACTTAATTTGCATCTCCAAATTTCATTCACAAATTAGTTATTAATTGCAAAGGAGACAAGTCAATTTTACAATTGTGAAGTCTAGACTATTCTCCTTTCTTGCGCTAAGTGGAAAATTCTATAAATAACACCTTTATTTAAAAGTTGCAAGGCTATCTTTATCATTAGTTGTGACCTAATTAATCCTTTACACAAACCAACAAATTTGGCACTATTATCCTCATTTTATGAAAGGAGAAACTGCACCGAGAGATTTAGGAACTCATTGATACCTAGAGAAGAAATCAGTTTGCAGGTGATAAGTATTATTTCTGCTCTAGTTTCTGTCTGTAATGAGAAGGAAAAATCAGATTGTGCATTTTAAAAATACAGGTTTTCTCCAGTTCCTTGATGTGGGCCAGTGTGACGGCCCTAATGAGACAGTTGTGCAGAGACTGAGGAAGCAGCAGCACAGCAGCATAGATACTGATGACTTGAGAGAAATTCAAAATTAAATATAAATATTGTATTTTACTTGTTTCTTAAATGGAGGGTCCTTTTTTTTTTTTTTTGAGACAGGTTCTCACTGTCACCCAGGCTGAAGAGTGCAGTGGTGCAACCAGGGCTCATTGCGACCCCAACCTCAACAGCTGGGACTGCAGGTGCTCATGCCACCATGCCTGGCTAATTTTTTGAATGTTTTTTAGAGATGAAGTCTCACTATGTTGCCCAGGCTGGCCTTCAACTCCTGGGCTCAAGCAATCCTCCCACTTTGGCCTCCCAAAGTGCTGGGATTACAGTTGGGAGCCATTGTGCCTGGCCATTAGAGGTCTGTTTTTAAGATGGAGAAATGTTTTTAAAAACTCAAGAGTTTCCTAAACACAACAAAAAATTATCCTCATTAACATTTTTAGGCACATCTAAGGACAAGGTGACCATTAAGAACAAATTAAAATATGATTGTTGAGCTTGAAACAGTTGTAATCTAAAACAGACAAGCATTATCCTGAACAAATACAAAGAATGTAATAAAGCATTATAAGCTGCCCACTACTCAGACTCATTCTCTGCTTCATACCAGGAAATGGGTGCCATTGGGGGCCACCCAGGAGACTGCCTTCCACAGTGAGGGAGACAATGAATTCGATTTGGGACCTGTGGAGTTTGAGAAGCCTTCAGTTTATTTCAGTGGAGCTATTTAGGATTCACTTGGAGACAAAATTCTGGAGATCAGGAAAGCCTGGAATTCAGGTCAAGACCAGGATCTTAGATTTGATAGTCATTGGAGTCTCCTAATTGGCAGCTGAAACCATAGGAGTGAATGAGACAACAGGAAAATAAAAGAGAAGATGGGTAAGGCTAGGTGTCTGGGAAATATTAACTATATGGGATAGGTAGAACGACAACTAAAACCATCAAGGATATCAAGAAAGAGCAGTCAGAGATATGGGAGGACAACCGAGAGAGAAAAACAGGCACGAAGTCACAGAATAGAGGGTATTGGGAATGTCAGACTAGGTAAGAGTCAAGCAGGGTGAGAACAGGCTCTGGAAGTGGATTATTAAAGAGGCTACAGTTAACTTTAAGAATGTTAAGAGAGTGCTACCAAACAGGGTAACTGGGAAGAATAATTGATGCAATAGTTTAATTTACTAAAGTAAAACACAGCATACCGAGAGAAGTAAAAAGGAAGAATATGAAAATGAGTAATGGACTCACTATATGGCATCTTTTATTCAAATGTAAGGGTTGCCTATTCCTCAATAAACACCACATTCTTCCTTTATACAGAGAAGGTTGGAGAGATGTTCTTACAGCTGTTTGACACATCCAAGCTCACTAGGCATGCCACCTTTGCACTGTCTGTACCTAAAACGGCCAAAGAAGAATCCCATAGAACAACTGATCAGGCAACACCTAAACTTTACAGCACAGGGAATTAGTGTAAAAGGAAACATTTGTTTTTATTTTCTTTGTTTTTCCATAAATTTCCATAACCGCAATATGTTAATGACTCTTGACCCATGACACCAGGAAACCCTCACTGACATCTGGCTGTTTGTACTAGCCTGTGTTTCTTTGATTTGAAACACTTTGCTCATCTTATCACTGCGTATCTGCAGTTGTTATGGCTTCAAAAATATGTAGTAAAAATCAAGGCATGAAGAGAAGTTTTAGAAGGCAACACTAACAATTCACCATTGATTTTTTAAAAAAGGACTTGAAATATGTTTAAGCCTCTAAAGTAGACTTGTTTTTCTCCTGTTAAGAGCAGGTTTGACTTATGATCAGAACACTTTAATAGCAGTAGTTCAACCTAAACATATTCTTCCTGATCTCACAGAAATGATGAATTTTTATGACATTTATTCCATGAAAGTAAACTACATCTGCTTCTAGCTTCTCCCATCAAAGAGAATGAATGTATACATGACAAATCCTAGAAAACAGTATGTGCCCAACCACATATCTGGGGAAGAAAAAACCCACTAAAACTCAAAGAATGTTGGAATTGGAAGTAAAGAGCTATCAAATTTTAAAATTTTAGTAGCCTACGGTACACTATTCTTGAACTAAGTTGCAAGGGAATTAACTCATAAAGACTCCTGAGTTAAAGAAATTAGACTGATTGTTGTCGCCTTCATAGTTTGCTACTTTTAACTTAATAAAATGGCTTTCAAAATTCACTTCATTCTCTCAAAATATCTCACATGTCCATTGTGTTTGTTTGAGTGCAGATAGGGCACCAGAATGCGAATTCTGCCACATTATCACGTGGGTGATGATACACACACAGAAGAATCAAAAAAGCCTTTCCTATTGAAAGAGTGTAGAATGTTGAGGTCACCTGTCCCATTTCCCAAAGCAAATCCAGGCCCAGCTGTTAAGTGACTCGTCAAAGGTCTCACACAGTCAACAAGTGACGCAGCCAGAGACCCCAGGTCCCTGTTTCCCTAGTACAGGTCTTGTTTCCCTGCGGCACCCTTCTTCTCCGCTAGGTGAGATTTTTATTACTTAACAAACAACAACAATATAAACACAAACTTTTTACTATTAGTGGTTAGAGATAATTTAGGAAACAGGAGTTTGAGTCCTGGCTCATCTACTATTTATTTGACTGCCATCGAATCATTTTATATCCCCATATCTACAGCTGCATTTTTCTTATCCAGAGAGGAGCACTTTGGAAGTTCAAAGCCATGGGCTACAGATCAAAGGACGGGGAGTCGAAAAACCTTCATTTTACAACTAGTTTTATCTTCAGATGATGAGACTTGTAAGCAAGTCATTCAAGTTTTTTGAGCTTCAGTTATCTCATTTGTAAGATGTGAATCATAAAGATGCCCTCTAAACCCTGAGATTGTGGTGAGATCGTGGCATACATAAGACATAAAGATGCTGCAAAATTGTCACCGCCTTTTAGGGGTGCAGATACTTTTCATCTGATTCCATGCATATCCCCAAGAATCCATGAGATGAATCTTATAAACGTTTAAGTTATTGGTAATATTTACTGAGGAAAACAAATTCTTGGAGTCAGCAAGCTTTGTCTTGCCATTGAAGAGCATGCTTTGCCTGCTCGTTACAATCCCACATTAAAGAGGCTTCTATTTGAGCACTCAGGAGGCACTGCCATGCAGCAGAAGAACACTGGATAATGTTCTGGATGTGTGGATTTCAGTCTTTGACTCGGCCATTGTATTTATGTGTGACTTATCAAGTTGCATTTTTGCTGTGCCTCAGTTTTCTGTTAAAAAGAGATTGGGCTTTAACTGGTTGTTAACTCTTGTGTCAGGTACCCTGTTGGTTAGGTGATGAAACACATTACTCCTTTCCTTATAACAGTGCATGCACTTAAGCCTCAACTTTTGCATAAATTTCACCCAAAACATAATAAAATCCAGGTTAAGAGGCCCTATTTGATCTCTTCTAGCTTTAATCATCTAGGAAATCTACAGTCATACTGTCTGTATCTACTTTGGACAAAGATGATATTCCATTTTCAGTTAGCTTTTCTTCATTAAAGTTCAACCCAACTCCTACAGTTGTCAGGAGCTTTCTGAAACACTACTAAGCATAGGGTCACTCCACAAATGGTTGATATTTGTGAGAGAAAGGATCTGATGGCCTCAATATTGTTTAAAATCAGAACTGCTGAATCTGTCATCCCATACTTTAAGCACTGATAATTTTTTGGTTCTCACATTTATGCCTACAACTAATATATAATGCTACTTTTTTTTTTCTCACTATGTCACCCAGGCTGGAGTGCAGTGGCACAATCTCAGCTCACGGCAACCTCCGCCTCCTAAGCTCAAGCGATTCTCCAGCCTCAGACTCCCTAGTAGCTGGAATTACAGGTCCACGCCACTACCACCTGGCTAATTTTTGTATTTTTAGTAGAGACAGGGTTTCACCATGTTGGCCATGTTCTTGAACTCCTGACCTCAAATGATCCACCCGCCTTGGCCTCCCAAAGTGCTGGGATTAAAAGCATGAGCCACTGTGCCTGGCCATATAATACAACTTTGTAAAATGAATTCTAAAATCTCTGTTCATATTAAAAAGGAAAGTCAGTACATCCAGATGCCATTTTCTACTCTGAAGAAATACATGGAAAGGGAAGAAATCAACTTAAATTGTGTTCTTTTTCTCTCTTTAATGTTACCTGTTTTGAGAGTCACGTGAATGAGTGAGAGTCACATACTCTATCAATTATAGAATGACTGACCCCTTTAGTGAGCTATTGGCAAGACTCTGTGATTGAATGGCACAGAGCCCACTCAAACGAGCTTAAGCACAGGGAAGTTTTTGAGAACAGAAGGACATCTTAAGGAACCCCAGGGCAGGAAGTACAGCCCAGCCTCAGGAGGAACTGGAGTCCAAGAAGCTGGGGAATTCAGAAGCAAAGGTCCTCTGCATACCTCTCTGAGAGGCAGAGTGGTTCCCCATTCTCCCTTCCCTTTGCACACTTGCTTTGTCTCTCTCAGACCAGCAATGTCTGCTGCAAGACACTCACGGTTGCCCAGTCCAGCCTGACAATAACTTTCTATCCAAACCCCAATCAAGACTGACCAGAGTCTCTAAAACCCAATTCCAAATTCTCTGCAGGGAGAATTTGACTGCGCCAGTTTAAGGCAGGAATACGTTTCAGTGAGCTGGAAGAAATCTGGCTGCATCACTGCTTGCTAGCGATTAGTAGGAGCTATGGGAGCAAAATTCCCAAGAAGGAGGCTTGCACTGGTTCCCTAAAACGAAAGCGTCGGGGCAGAGTGAAAATAATAGAGAAGGAAAGTACTTTCCTCCCTAGCATGTGGCAGACCTCGAATCAAAGCGAGAGAGTCAATGGCATCAGAAGCGTCATGGCGGCCAGCTAAGCACGGACCTCTGATGTTTGCTCCCATGGTCCCAACACACAGAGAGGAAGACTTTACCTGGGGAAGACGTCCATAGCATAGCAACTACCATTTAACAAGAGGGGCGGAGAGTGTCTTTGTCATAGCTCTTTCCAGATGGATACTAACATTTAAGACTAATTGCAACCACATTCTGAAATCTTCATCAGGGAAATGTTAACTAGAGGGGCAATAAATAATACCCTCTTTTATAACAAAAGTTACAGGACCATTTAACTATTAGTGTTAATCTCTATAGCGATATTTAAAGATAATTGGGAAAATGTAGCTTAGCTTTGCAACCATGAAACTGTATTAATTAGCACTGTTCCGGTTGCTAAAAGTATAAACTCGAGTTAGCTTAAGAAAAATTATAAATTTATTTTAAGAATAGAATGATGTTTAAGGATCTGGGGATAAAGGACAGCTCTACTTAGACTGAAGCTGGGAATTTTAAAAGTGTCAGGAACCCAGACAGTTCTCTTTCCACTGTTTCCTCTGGTTTTGCTTGTTTGTTTTTGTTTTGTTTTGTGACAGGGTCTCACTCTGTCACCTAGGCTGCAGGGTTGTGGCATGATCTCAGCTCACTACAGCCTCGACCTCCCAGGCTCAAGGGTTCCTCCCACCTTAGCCTCCCAAGTAGCTGGGACTACAGGCACACGCTGCCATGTCTGGATGATTTTTGTATTTTTTTGTAGAGACAGGGGTCTCACCATGTTGCTGAGGCAGGACTCGAACTCCTAAGCTCAAGCAATCCGCCCACCTCAGTCTTCCAAAGTACTAGGATTATAGGCATGAGCCACTATTCCTGGCCTCACCATCTCCTCTGTTTGTCTTTGTGAGTCAGCTTCATGATCATCTCTGTAAACTGGCTTATACCCTCTCCCTAATTTACAAGGTGAAATATGACTGCCAACAATAGTGAGTTTACCCACACAGTGAAATAATTTCTTAAAATATTAATGTGTGTGTGTGTGTGTGTGTGTGTGTGTGCGCTTCTGTTTTGCATTTCCTTGTGCTCACCCAGAGCCGTCCACACTGACTTAAAGGGAATTAGAGTGATTAGCTAGAGCTAGTATGCAAAAATAAAGAAACAGCCAATGCTTTTTTTGTTGTTGTTGGCAGGGGCCTGTTACAAAATAGGCTTTTTTTTTTTTTTTTTTTTCCCCCTGAGACGAAGTCTCACTCTGTCGCCCAGGCTGGAGTGCAGTGGTGCGATCTTGGCTCACTACGACCTCTGCCTCCTGGGTTCAGGTAATTCTCCTGCCTCAGCCTCCTGAGTAGCTGGGACTACTGGCATGAGCCACCAGACCCTGCTAATTTTTGTATTTTTAGTACAGATGGGGTTTCACCAGGCTGGTCTCAAACTCCTGACCTCAAGTAATCCACCCACCTTGGCCTCCTAACGTGCTGGGTTCACAGGCGTGAGCCACTGCACACGGCCAAAACAGACTCTTGTCTAAGAACCTATCAGAAACAATAGTTCTGAAAGCCAAAGCTTTTAATTTAAAGAATGAGGTGGGTTTTGCTGAAAGAAAGAAAGGATTGTGAATTGAAAGGAAAGACCTTGGCCGGGCGCGGTGGCTCAAGCCTGTAATCCCAGCACTTTGAGAGGCTGAGACGGGCGAATCACAAGGTCAGGAGATCGAGACCATCCTGGCTAACACGGTGAAACCCCGTCTCTACTAAAAATACAAAAAACTAGCCGGGCGAGGTGGCGGGCGCCTGTAGTCCCAGCTACTCGGGAGGCTGAGGCAGGAGAATGGCGTGAACCCGGGAGGCGGAGCTTGCAGTGAGCTGAGATCCGGCCACTGCACTCCAGTCCGGGCGACAGAGCGAGACTCCGTCTCAAAAAAATATATAAATAAATAAACCGCAGACAACCTTGGGTTTACAGAGTGACAACAGGCTGAGAGGGTGTCAGACTGTAATGATGCTGCCAAAAATCGGATGCAGCTGGAGGTATGTCTGTGTCTTGACAAGGGAAAGTGATAGGACCACTGTTCTTTTGGCTGATCAAGCCTCATGAGAGCGCACTGCAACCAGTTCTGGTCAC
>NW_016815004.1:96858-142238 GCF_001698545.2 Rhinopithecus bieti | reverse complement strand
AAAAAAAAAAAAAAAAAAAAAAGGAAAGACCTTGAAGGAAACAAGGTATACAATTTCCGTCCTAACAGTAATACATTAGAAAGAGGCTGCAAGAGGACCCTGACTATGACCATCCTCTCCCCAGGGAGTAGGAGAGGTGAGGTCAGTGGAGTCCTGGGGATAAAGAAACAGGATCTTGGGGAAGCCATATGGATAAAGACAGAGTTGGCACCCAGAGACTATGAGTACCTTACTCCCCAGGGCTGGGAGCCACACAGGGGCGCCTAGCCGGACCTACAGATCAAGGAGCACCTGTGGAGTGAGCCCACACTGCCCCTGGTCCTTTTTGCCAAAGTGCCACAGTTAGCTGGGTTTTGTTGCTTTGTGACCTATAGAAGTTCTTCCACGGGGAGCAGCCAGCACATTCCCTTGACCCATCCAGCAAAAAAAGGGCTTCCTGGACTCAGGAATTAGCAGATCTCCAGCTGTTCAGGCCATTGTGGACAAGCAGTCTTTTGAACAGAGCAGGACATTCCTAAGCCTTACCCAACAGAGGGCGGACCTCATCCCAGAGCAGGGCTAGTGTTGTGGGGAAAGACTGCCACTGCCCCGTGCTTGGGTACCACTGGACAGTGGCGAATCTGACCTTGTCACTGGGTCTAGCTACATCAATTGCCACTGTCTATCTCCAAGTCTAATTCCAAATTCCCTGAGAAGGGACTCTGATTGACTTATCCTAGGCCAGGTGTCCAGTCCAGTTCAGCCAACTGTGGAAAGTGGAATGGAGATTCATCCACTTTGGGCATGGGAAGAGGGAACTTTAAGGAAGACGCTATGAACTGGACAGATACTCCAATGCACAGTTTCTTTTCTTTTCTTGAAACAGGGTCTCACTCTGTCACCCAGGCTGGAGTGCAGTGGCACAATCATGGCTCACTGCAGCCTCAACCTCCTAGGCTCAAGTGATCCTACCACCTCAGCTTCCTGGGTAGCTGGGACTACAGGTGTGCACCACCATGCCCAGCTAATTTTTTATATTTTTTGTAGAGAGTGGGTTTTACCATGTTGCCCAGGCTGGTCTCAAACTCCTGGCCTCAAGCGGTCCACCCACTTCGGCCTCCCAAAGTGTTGGAATAACATGCACCGTGCCTGGCCCCAAATCAATTTCATATGGAACTCTTTTCACAGTTTTAGTTTGCAGTATCAGACCATTGCATGTCTTAGCTTTTAGACTTAGAGTATTCAATCTTTTATAAACTATGATGTAAACTTGGACACAATATTTCTGTGTCCCAGTTTCTTTACTTAAACTATAAAGATACTGGTAAAAGTATCTCTAGGATTTCTTATAACTCTATTTCAGATTCTGTGATTCTCTTCATTTCACCATATCTGTAGATGATGAAGGAGTTAAAAATATGCCACTCTCACATGTTGACTATTTTGAATTAAAGACACTTGAAAATCAGCAGGCGCAAGTAGATCATTCTGACTTCGTTTCTGTTTTTACAAAGCAGGAAATGAAATTCCCACTTGAAAGACACCCTCCTATACAAGAAGGAAAGGCAACATTCTTATCATCAAGGGTGAGAAGTTGAGACCAGGAGACCTTGTTAAAATAACTCTTATTTTTTAAGTCTTCCCAGAAATCTAGTTGCTTTTTCACAACTTGCTTGGTCCAATCTTTTGTCCAATTCAGTATATAAGTAATTGACTCTAATTTCTTCTTTGGGTCTTCATTTCATTACAAGTTTCCCGTGCCATGTAAAACATCTGTTACATTCATTGGTATGCTTTTCTCCAGTTGATCTGTCTTGTGTGAATTTAATTCTCAGGCCCAGACAAAAAGGAACTTAAGGGGGAGCCTCCCTCCCCTACATGGCTACAGGCTGACCTAAATTCTGTTTTAAAGTGACCTTTTATACCTGCAAACATGTCACACACCTCCTCACCACACAGCACGCCCCCACCCACTCATACTGTCTCCCACCCCCACCCCGACATAGATTCACATACCGGAAGTTGCTTGTCTCTACTGCTCAGGATTCAAGTCTCTGTCTTGAACTTGAGAGGAAAAAGGGTGTTTTGTAGGATGGACAGGCTGTGGTAGAGGGAGGAGAGGTTAGACAGGGCAGAATGGAGTCTTCCTTCTCCAAGTCTAGGCAGGTTTGGGGTCCTCTGTGCAGTAGGGGGTTGGAGCCTGGAGCTGGATGAGTTATTCAGAGAACTTTGTGAGGCTTGAGGACAGGCCAAGTTGATGCAGGAGCTCAGGTAACAGGTGTGGTTGGGAGTATGGCTGTGACAACCCCAGGACCAGTAACCATGAGCATGGGCCCTGCACCCTGGACAAGGACTCTGGAGGTCTTGGAGGCTGGTGGCCACAGCAAGCCTTCTTCTCCCAGCAGCTTTGTGAGGAGCTGATGTGACAAAGGGAAGCTGAAGTAAAGGTAGAAGAAAGGCTAGGGTGCATGTCGGGCAGTGCTGTTGTGGTGTGGGGACACATTTAGGACTCATTTTTCCCTATAGGACAAGGTCCTGCAGTAACTCAAACAGGGACTAAAAGTGAGTAGATCTTTAAGATCCACATAACTCTGTGTCCAGATGTTATGGGCTCAATTGCATCCCTCTCCAAATTCATATATTGAAGTCCTAACTCCAAGGACCTCAGAATGTGACTATATTTGGAGATACGGTCTTTAAGGAGGTGATCAATTCAAAATGAGGTCATTAGGATGGGTCCTAATCCAATACGACTGATATCCTTAGAAGACAACACAATTTGGACATAGATACATACACAGAGAAGACAATGTGAAGACTCAAGAAGACCATCTACAAGCCAAGGAGAGAGTCCTGGAACAGACCTTTCCCTCACAGCTCTCAGAAATTACCAACACTGCTGACGCCTTGATCTCAGACTTCTGGTCTCTAGAACTGTGAGAAAATAAGTTTCTGTTTAAGTCACCCAGTCTGTGGTACTTGGTTTCAACAGTCTTAGCAAAGTAACTCGCCGGAACACTGTTTTCTGAAGGAACTTTCTTGATATCTGCATTTTATGGATTTCCCAATATCAGGGACTAAAAGATTCACTGAGTTACAACTGTAGTTTCTTAGGGACAGAGAGAAGATACTGGTTTCATCCATGTAAAGCTACAGAACAGAAGAAAAAGCTCCACCTTCAGGTCAGCTGGTGACCAGTGGCCTCACAGGTAGTGCATTGGCCATATTTTCATGTGATTTCCTAATAAAATTATCTGAAATAAACCAACTAACTGTTTAATTTTTGAGGATTTCCCACAAAAGACATTATTTCAAACTCAGAGCTGGTTTAAAAGGTAAATAGCTTCTTTACTCTGTTGGGACCCCAGTCTTTAAGAATTCATATGGACACACCATAACAAATTGATAATATTGTGCTAGTTAATGAATTCCTTGCATCATGGGAAAAATGTTAGCTATCCTGCTCCCTTGTGTTCTTGAGAAGACATACCAAACAAAAATCTCTGAGGAGTATCTTTCAACGTATACATGCATGTTGCAGACTGCAACTACAAGTTGGGTCTCGATCATGATATATTAGTCCATTTTCACGCTGCTAATAAAGACATACCCGAGACTGAGAAATTTATAAAAGAAATAAGTTTAATGGGCTTATAGTTCCACATGGCTGGGGAGTCCTCACAATCATGGCGGAAGGCAAGGAGAAGCAAGTCATGTCTTACATGGATGGCGGCAGGCAAAGAGAGAGAGCTTGTGCAGGGAAACTCCCATTTTTAAAACCATCAGTCTCGTGAGACTTATTCACTACCAGAGAACAGCATGGGAAAGACCCACCCTCATGATTCAATTATCTCCTACTGAGTCCCTCTCACAACACCTGGGAATTATGGGAGCTACAAGATGAGGTTTGGGTGGGGGCACAGAGCCAAACCATATCGTGTGAGATCAGCTGACAGTCTTCTGAGGTCTCAATCAGCTACAGTTATGACACTGTGCCATATACGCAAAACAAGTAATTTGTTTCAGTCTAAAATTTAAACCTGTAATAGAACTCCCAAGAAGTTTCCTACTAAAAAAAAAAAGAAAAAAAAAATACTGCAGAAGAAGACTAATGGGAGAGAGGGGAAAATCTATAGAAAAATTAGATAATTTTTTCCTTTTTTTTTTTTTTTTTTTTTTTTAGTTTTGACATTGGGCTACAGGAGTAAAGCACTAAAATGAATGCATTTTTCCTGTTTCTCCAAAAGATTCCTTTACAGGCCAGGCATGGTGGCCCATATCTGCAATTCCAGGGCTTTGGGAGGCTGAGGTGGAAAAACTGATTGAGTCTAAGAGTTCAAGACCAGCCTTGGCAACATGACAAAATCCTGTCTCTACAAAATAAAAATAAAAATCAGCTGGGTGTGGTGGCAAGTGCCTGTAGTCTCAGTTATTTGAAAGGATCACTTGAGCCCAGGAGTTAAATGCCACAGTGAGCCATGATTGTGCCACTGTACTCCAGCTTGGGTGACAGAGCAAGACTCTGTCTAAAAAACAAGTTTCCTACACAAAATATGTTTTATTTCCTGATTATGATATGGAAAAATCAAATAAAGCAGGCTTGGATATCTGTTGGGTCAAATAATTAATTTTACGGCTGTGTAACTGAAAGCTGATTGAAATTGGAAATGTTCTTTTCTAAAATGAAGTAAGTGCCAATTGATTCAGCCAAACAAAATTTGATTGATATTATTGACACGAGTGATGGAAAAACTGAAATGTGAAAATCTTATGCTATAGTTCAAATAACAAATCAACTCTTTTGAACATAAAAAAGTATACAACTTTTGTTAATAAAAATTCATTTTTCCCTCTAAACATATGAAACAGTATTTAAGTAATATTGGCTTGAATGGCTGATATATCTTGGTTGGGCTCCCCTTACATTATCTTTCCTATCTAGTTGGAAGAATTTTGTAATTAAGAAAAAGCTTTATTCTTTCCTTTTTCCTGCTTCAATGGTCTGATTCAAAAATTGTAAGCTTATCAACTTTCATAAAATGATCTGTTCCCACCAACATACGTTTAGGATAAACTTGAAGAAGGAAACGATAGAAACAACTACTCTTACTCCTAAATGGTGCCAAGATTTTTGTCTTCACTCAGACTTGAACCCTGAGTCATCTTTGGAACTTATCTTTCTCTTCATGTTTAGTCAGATATGAAGGCCTGCTTATTCTTCATTTGTATTTTCACACACACACACACACATATACCCCTATTTCTTTCTAGTCCCATCATTATTTCTTAGTTCAGTCCCTTTCATCTCATGCATTTTCAGCCTCTCTTTTTTTCTATTTTCCACTCCATTCTGTATATTGTTTCCAGAAAAATTTCTCTCAACACTACTTTTCTCTGCTAAAGAAAAACAAAATACAATACAACAAGCAATGTCAACAACTCTCTACTGCTAATAAAATACAATCCAAATTCCCTAGACCAGCATTTTTTTCAGACTAAGTCAGTTCCACTGAGTTTTCTCTCTATCCAGATTCCTGGCTCACTGGAAAAACAAGGTATATGCTTTGCCTCAGAGCATCCCCCATCTGGCACTTCAAACCTTCCGTCCTGTGCTGCCTCATCCCTAGATTTTCTTTTTCTTTTGTTTCTTTTCTTCCTTTCCTTTTTTTTTTTTTTTTTTTTTTTTTTTTTGAGATGGATGATCTCGGCTCACTGCAACCTCTGCCCTCCTGGGCTCAAGAGATTTCTCAGCCAGTGCGGCGGTGGCTCACGCTGTAATCCCAGCACTTTGGGAGGCCGAGGTGGGTAGATCACGAAGGATCAGGAGTTTGAGACCCAGCTCTGACCAACAGTAGTGATAACCATCGTCCTCTACTAAAAATAACAAAAATTAGCCGGACATGGTGGCGGGCGCCAGTAATTCCAGCTACTCAGGAGACTGAGGCAGGAGAATTGCTTGAATCCCAGAGGTGGAGGTTGCAGTGAGCCGAGATTACACCACTGTACTCCAGCCTGAACAACAGAGCGAGACTCTGTCTCAAAAAAAAAAAAAAAAAGAGAGAGATTCTCCTGCCTCAACCTCCCGACTAGCTGAGATTACAGGTGCCCAACACCGTGCCCGGCTAAGTTTTGTATTTTTAGTAGAGACGGGGTTTCACCATCTTGGCCAGGCTGGTCTTGAACTCCTGATCTCAGGTGATCCACCCACCTGGGCCTCCCAAAGTGCCAGCATTACAGGCATGAGGCACCGTGCCCAGCTGCCTCATCCCTAGATTTCTTATTGCCTGGCACCTTCAGATTGAGAGTGAGTTTGGGCACCTGCTTGGCTTTAAATTGAGCTTCTAAAAAGGTGCCTTTCGAATCCAGCTTCGTACAGTGCAGAATGTGACATCACCTGACAATCTTAACACAGCAGAGGAACAACGTTCTGGCACTATCCGGCTGGAAAGGGGGATTAGACGGTCTGCAGCGCTCTCTTCAATATGGCCTCCACATAGACATTTTTCGCTTTCTCTCATTACACAAGCGATTTATTTCAGCAAAGAGTCTAACTGTGGTACCCTAAATCGGAATCCCTAGTCCTCCTCACCAGAGAATGATGAGACCCCTCCTATTAAATTGTTCAGGCTATTCCCTGTTGACATATGGCACAATCAGGGACTCCAACATGGCCATCTCTGTGGCTCATCATGTTCCCTGCTTCTGTTGGCCATAAGTCTCCTCATTAATGCCATTACCAGGTAGGACCCTTCTGGTAACCCACTTGGGGGCAAAGTCGCCTCCAGCTCTGTGTCTGCCCAACCTATTGGCCTGTCAGTCTCTACTTGGCCAAACGAAATGGGGCTTCAGTGACTGTGGGAACTCTTGTGTTGTTGTTGCTTTTTCCCAAGGGAGGGTCAGATCTCAGGATCTGTCCACAAGGCAGTGTGAGAAGTGCTGGCTGTGGCTCCATCCACATTCCTTTGTTCCACCTGGGGAGAGGTCCTTCCTGACCTGGGCTTTAAACGGAATTTGTCTTCTGGAGATCCATCCTTCCATGCTTTCTTCCCTCCATCTCTCTGCACCGCCATTAAAGCCCCATCCTGTAACTGGGGAAATTCCTTCCATGTAAGGAAGAGGAAGCTCTGTCCAGAGAAACCTTTTTTGGGTCTTAAAAGCTTGAGGTCCTCAAGCTTTGACAAATTTATCTCTGGGGCACTGCTATTTATTCAGTCAGCTCTGGAGGGGAGGGATGGGCTCCAGGCCCCTGAATGAGGGTAAAAGTGGCTGTTCAGTCTCCCCACCGTGAGAGCTACAATTGATTTCCTCACTGGTTATCTAACAAGTACTCACCTTTTTGTCAAAGAGGACACCGTCTAAACTCACATCTAAAAAATGTTATTTCTTCTGTTAGCTTGGCTTTTCTCTTACCCTTTTGAGAAAAATGGAACTCACTGTTTGTTGTGTCAAGAAGCACTTGTTTCTTTATTTTTTATTCTTATTTCTTTTTAGAGATAGGTTCTCACTCTGTTGCTGAGGCAGTGGCATGATGATAGCTCACTGCAGCCTCAAACTCCTGGGCTCAAGCAATCCTCCTGGCTTTGCCTCCTAACTAGCTGGGATTACAGGTGTGAGCTACCAAAATCAGCTACTTAATTTTTTTTTTTTTTTAAGAAACAGTCTCTCTCTGTTGCCCAGGCTGGTCTTGAACTCCTGGGTTCAAGCAATCCTCCTGCCTTGGCCTCCCAATGTGCTGGGATTATAGGCATGAGCCACTGCACCCAATTGAACTTTCTTCTTTAATAGGTTACCACGCCAGTTGTCTGAGAGGGGTGGCTCAGGCTTCGATCAGCTTTAAATTCCAAGTTTCCCTTTTATAGGCTTAGAATGAGACGGTCATCCCACCTCTCAGTATTGTGCACAGATAGCAATTACTTAACTCTTCCTTCACAACTTATATGTGGAAGATACCTGTGAACCTTATGGTACATACACAAAGAAATGAGATAATCTGAATTTCAGAAGTATGCAAGCTAATGAGCAATGTAATTATGTCAGCAACTAGGCATGATGTACAAAATGAAATAACTAATAGGTTGCAAATGAGGATGGAGGAAGGTTGATTTTGACTGGAGAGGGCTGACTTTGATCAGAAAAGTTTTCTTGAATGTGATGCCATTTAATATCCTTCAGTGTGAGTAGGGTTTTGATTGGGGACAATGACATTAGGGTCAGATGAAATTACATAAGAAAGGCCTAGAATGTTGGGGAATATGGCATTGCTGGGGAAACAGTATAGATAAAGAATCATGCTAGGAATTTAAGAACAAAAATGCATTCCAGTTTTTGAGCAGAATAATATTCTCACCTAAATTTTGATTGAGAAATACAACTCTAGTATCAGTGAGAAAACCAGATTGAACAGGTGTACACATCAAATGCCTCTTGACAGGGCTGGTGAGCTTTGCTTGGACATATCAAATTTCCATAAGGCCACCTGCAGCAAGTAGAAATTCAACTCTAGCGTTCTTATGCCTTGGAGAGTCTTCTTTGTTGCTTGAGGCCTTGTGTCTCCACATCAGTGCCATTAACTGGTCTCAACTACTCCCAGCAATCTACAGAGAGGGGCAAAATATCTCTTTGTTTTGTATTACACTAGAAATACCCTTGGAAGTACATAGTAGAAACATAGTTAGCTGTTTACAGACCAAAAGGAAAAATCAGTAAAGCAAATGTATAATGTGCTAATACCACTTTAATATTTAACTTTTCTATTTATGATGGTTATTATATATGTTTGAAGATCCATAAAATTGATTTTCTACCCACTAAGGAATAAATGGGCTATTTAAAACCATAGGCCCACAAACAAATCCCCTGAGGTGCATGAGAGCACATTTCCCTTCTGATAATCACCCACAATTAGAGCAGATTCTTTCAGATACATAAATTAAAGCAATAAAATGAGATAACTATAAATAGCATTGCCGTTCACACTAAAGGAATTGAGCTGTAAACCACAAATCCTCACCCAAAATAACTTGGTTCTCTAGTTGCAAGCACTGATAAGAATAGGTTATGGAATCACCATATGGGAAGAAATTCTAGTCTAGTGCAAATCTTTTCTTCTAAACTAGATTGGATCAAACCTCACAGAGGGACAAGAATCTGTCTTGTTCTAATCATTCATATCAATGAGTAATTTGCAGATTAGTCTGAAAAGAATTGAGAATGCTGGTGAGCATTCTTTACAGGTCACACCTACACAGTATCCCTCCCCTAAAAGGAGAGAATCAGGCAAAGACTGGCAGATTTCAGGTGCTGTGGCAAGTGCTCAGGGACAGATCTCTTCTCATCCCTGGTTAGGATGCTTGAGGCTAGACGGAGTACCTGAGTCCATTTCTTGGAGATGCTTCTGAGGTGCTAAGTCTGAAGTCAGGATGCCTAACCAGGGGCTTGAGGGGAGACTGAACCTCAAGGTAGGGAACCAAAATAGGATGAATAGTCACAATCAGAAGCTCTGAAGGGCTTAGGAGGATGGGCTGCATCATCTTAAAAGATTTAGAATGAGGTGAACCACACCTCCATTTATTGGCATTAAGTACAGACAATTCTTCCTCAGAACAAGTTTTCTTAACACGAATTGCTTGAAAGACAATTGGCTAATTAGGGAGCATGTTTTGCATAACACAGATATCTTTGATCATAACAATTACAATCAAGAACTACACCAAAATAAGAAAAATGAAAAAGCTGTGGCTAGCACAGTCTGGGAATACATCACTTCTTTGCTGTGTGGCGGGCTGCTCATTTAACTCTGATTTATTTTGTTTATCTCTCCCTTATACCAATTTTGTGTTTTGTCTGTAATAACAATGAGGGTGATAGAATTGTGTTAGAAACCCTCCAGATCCTAACCCCATCACCCGTGGAAGCAATTATGTTTATAATAGATTTTTGATCATGTGAGCTGTCCAGAGAGTACAATTACTGCACTATGGCAAAATAGGCATTTTCATGTACATTTCTTGGCTTTAAATTTAGTACTACTTATTTCAAAAATATAGAAAATGACAAAAAGTGTGCTTGGAAAGACACACCCTCAGGGAATTTATAATCCAGTTTAGATGAGACCTGCTTCTTTCTCTAGCCATTCAATGAACTGCACTTTTCTCAAGAAGCTAAAATTTTTGATCAAGTAAAATGTAGGGCAGTTATTGTGAGCCCTATATTGTTCGGGTGAGTCCAAAATAGAAGACAAGAAACAGTCACCAGTCACATCACATTCAAACATGAGTTATCACAGATCATGTTGTCCTTATATCTCTCTGTTTTGAGGACCCCTTTGTAAGAATGGTATAAAAATAGGATCTGAGTTACTAAGGAGGACACTTTTCATATTCCCTTCTTGAATATTATTACAGTCATTTTCCCTGAGTGTTTAAAGTTTCATTTTCATTGCCTCTTCTAATTGGCTAATAGTGCCTGCCTGGATCACTGAGTTGAGGAGGATGCCAAAGTCATGACTTGGTTCAGAACAATCCAGTGCCTGATTGATTAGTACTGTCTAGCATGATTGTGGGAAGGAAGTATGCAGGTGTGGACACTGAGAATTGGCCTTCTTGGGTTTTAGACTTTTTTTTTTTTTTTTTTTTTTGATATGGAATCTCACTCCGTTGCCTAGGCTGATGCAATCTCAGCTCACTACAACCTCCACCTCCTGTCTTCAAGCAATTCTTGTGCCTCAGCCTCCCAAGTAGCTGGGAATACAGGCACCTGCCACCATGCCCAGCCAATTTTTGTATTTTTAGTAGAGACAGTTTTCACCATATTGGCCAAGCTGGTCTCAAACTTCTGACCTCAGGTGATCCACCCACCTCGGCCTCCCAAAGTGCTGGGATTACAGGCGTGAGCTACCATGCCCAGCCAATGTGTTTGTTTTATAACTAATGAGGATATTCAGGAAGACCCTTCCAGAAAGGCAGAGGCCAGGGGGAAGGTTGCCTAAAAGGATGGCCAAAAAGAGTTTGAGAGAGTGAACAAAGCTGGTGGCTGGAGTCAGGAAGAACTTGATTATTCCATGGTCTCAGAGTAAGCCACTCACTACTGCCCTGAAAATTCATGGAGAACTAGAATCTCTCTCCACCCAGAGACTAGGAGGCATTTCAAGAGGAGCGCTGAAGTAGAATATGCTTGAGGTCCACTGTGGAAATTGGGTGAGACTATACAAGCTTTCAGAATAGACCCCCATCATAAGTGCCACACAGCTGTGGTGGGATGAGACAAGGAAGCTGAATTTCATTTAAAGCTGTACCTCAGATACACTGGCTGCATCTTAGATTCACCTGGGGAGCTTCACAAACCTATATCTGCCTGGGGGCTATCCCAGACAAATTAAATTATTATCTTTTGGGGGCAAGCCCAGGCATTTTATTTAAAAAAAAAAAAAAGATTGTAGGCCGCTGGCCTAGAGGAGGAAGAGCCAGAGAGCCGATATGGTGGACTTCCCAGTTAATGAGTAGGCTCAGCAAACTCATTCTGGAAAAGAAGGATCAGAAATGAATCATAGTGAAAACATTTGAGAAGCCCTCCATGTTCATCTCCAAATAGTAGTCCGCTGACCTCCATCTTGGGCTCCGTCTGAAAGCTTGGAGGCCTGAAAGAAGGATTTCATTCAAGGTCTTTGCCACCAAGTCTGAGCTGAATAGAGAGGGTAGGAAGAAAATAGGAGTTGAAGGTAGGACAGGGAGAAGAGAAAAGGAAACTTGAGGAAATAGCAAAAGCTATGGAAAGGCAAGGGCTCTCTCTGTCTTTAAAGGCGTTTGTAAAATACTGCTTAGGATCTGGAAGCATGAGAAAATCAGGTGAAGGAGATGGCGATGCTTAACTGGGGAGAAGAAACCACAGGGACAGTAACTGTCTTCAATATTTGAATGGAAAGCCAGAATGACCTAATCTCCTAATAATGCCAGCCACATGCCAAATTCGAGAACAAACAATATCCAAAACTCTTGGCAGGCACAACGCATTAAACTCCTTTAGTGTTACTCTAGAGACAGAATTAGGACTGGGATGTTTAAAGTTCCAAGAGTGCAGAATTCAACTCAACCACAAGAGGAAATTTCTATGAGAGACAGTTGAGAGGGGTGGAAGGTCTTTACAGTCTGATACGCTGGGTCTAAGTCCTGGGCCTACCGCTATTAACTGTGTGACTGAGAATTGTACTTGAATTATCTGAATTACCATTTCCTAACCAACAAAATTCAGGTAATAATATAAGGTTTTGAGGCTCACATAGAGATTCTGTATATAAAGACCCTACTACAATGTCCAGGGTTTGGTAGTGACAACATAACACTGGTAGGCATTTTTTCTTGTTGCTCTGGAATTGACAACTGGAATCCAAAGCTGAGGCAAAGAAGTGTCAAGGAGCAAACAATAAAAAAAAAAGGTGAATGAATGGGGGTCAGGAATCCCTTTTGGGGCTTGTTAAGAAGTGGCTGAACTTTCTCTGCTTCCCTAACCTTCATCTCTACCACCTGCTTCCAGTCCGTATAAACAGATCAGGGGCGAGAGGAGAGACTCCTGGGAAGTCATCTGCTTCCTTGGGGGACTGCAGAGTGAGGAGGTGCTTTTCCTGCTCCCTCCTCACTCACGGGTTTGCTGTCTGCTTATACGTAGACGGCCTGGCCCACCTCTGTCCAATGTGACAAGTAGAAAAGAGAATTGGAAGGAGGTGGAGAGAAAGGGTAGAGTGCTGCAGTTTCCATGCCTACCATTTAGCATTTGGTGATGGAGATGTGATTTCACAGATCAGAGGGACGCATAGAAGGCAGCCAGACTTGAGCCTGTCTCACCCATATCCTACCCAAGAGAACTGGCTGCCAGGAAAGTGGACCCTGGTAACAACGACAACAACAAAAACCAATGGGGTGAATCGTCAAGGGTAGGAGCAGATGGTGGAGATTGCGAAGTGGGAGGCATCTATGGGGCTTCTGGAAAATTCACGTCAGCATCAATGAGGAAGCCAGTATTTGGATGTCTGCCACCAGCTGCCAGCCCTGGCCAGGCAGGTGAGAAACACTTTTCTGTCTCTCCTGTTCCTCCTCCCTCGTTCGCACAGAGGGAAGGACTGCACAGAATAGAGGAGGATGCAGTGGGAGCAGGTGTGCTCCTCCACACTCTGAGTCCCTCTGGTGGGGGCCGGCCAGGGCTGGCGGAGTGGACATTGGTCATTGCATTGGACCCAGATGGAAGCTTTAAATTGGACTTGCTAAAGGAAAATATCTTGGGCTTCCAAAATCACTAAGGAAAACTCAGGCTGGAAACTGCTGAGGGCAAACGTGTCTCGCATTCTATTCTCAGTCTCCCCTCTGCTTACTGAGATAGATTCGTATCTGACTTGCCTCCTTTGAAAAGGCTAATCAGAAATCCAAAAGAATGTAACTGTTTGTGTATCACCTATCTGTGACCTGGAAGCTCCCTCCCTTCAACTCATCCCACCTTTCCAGATGGAACCAATGTACTTCTTACATATATTGATTGATGTCTCATGTCTCCCTAAAATGTATAAAACCAAGTTGTGCCCCTACCTCCTTGGGCACATGTCCTCAGGACTTCCTGAGGCTGTGTCACGGGTGCATCCTCAACCTTGGCAAAATAAACTTTCTAAATTAACTGAGGCCTGTCTCAGACTTTCGGGATTCACAGACTATACCGAGTCGGGCTTTTAATCTTTGAAAGTGACTGGAACCCTAGAGATCTAACCAAGATACTGTCAGGGAACTCAGCAGAGAGATCGTGAACATGGCAGAACTGAAGGCAAGTGATTGTAGAAAAATAAATTATCTCATGCCTGTACTTCCTACAAACAAGGATTTGTTTAGTAAACTAGATGTGGTAGCCACCATTTTCATGATCAACAGAGTGGCAATAGGCAAGACTGAACGATGGGGCTTTGAGGAAATGCACTGGCGATGAATCACCCTGAGATTATGCGGGTGAGGTTTCCCCTGAAGGGACTGGAACTGCTCACTGCCAGCTGTCCTCAGGAAAGGTCAGTCATGGGGCAGGAAATCAGAATGCTGGGACCAGAGTCGGTCTGACTGGATTTCCCAGGAAAGGTGACTCTCGAGTCCCCAAGGCACTTCCTCCTGGAGGGGGAAGGGGGAAGGACTTACGCCTGGCACTGACTTATTCTCTGTTTTTTGTTTCCTTTCCATTGTCCCTGAACCTTTACTGTGATCTGATCAGTGTCTCAAATAATTTGACTTCTAATGTCCTGAGAGGAATTAAGGGGAAAGGTCCACGGCCACCCGTGGGGCAAAGCAGAGGAGGGATATGACTTCTGTCCTCAGGCCACAGCAGTGGTGGCAGCCACAGGCACCAGCTGAGAATAGCTTTGCCCCAGAGGGACCAGTTTCTGAATACACATGACAGAGCACCCTGAGAGAGTCTCAAGATTCTTTAGCAGAACAGGGGACACTGGGAGTAGGGGCAAAGGGTGCTCATTTATGTCAATAAAACTAGTGTGAGTCAAACCACGATGGTTTTGGTTACACTATAATTAGAATTATCCAACAAGGGGACAAGCTCCTTGTCACTACAAGCGCTTAAAGGATAAACATTTTTCTTTTAAGGAGTTTTCTAATGGTGTTCCTCTGACATTTAATTATTAAACATATAACAACTTTGCACTTACTGTATATCAAGCATTGTGCTAGGTTCCTTAAGTACAATTTCTATTAATAACCTGGTTTTATAGTTGAGGAAACAGAAGCTTACAAAGTAAAGTAAGTTGCCTTAGGTCTTGCAAATAATTGGTAGTAGAGACCCCCAAAGGTGAGCACACTAGAATATACCAGCCTAGTCGGGGAGGATGACCATCATGGAAAATGACTCACTGATGCAGATGTGCACGAATTGTTTTGGGGGCATAAGACTTAGTGTGACGGGAAAGGGCAGAATAGAGGGAGTGGTCAGAGAAGGTGTCTTTTTTTTTTTTTTTTTTTTCTTGAGAGATCTTGCTCTGTTGCCCAGGCTGGAGAGCAGTGGTGCACAATCTTGGCTTACTGCAGCGCCCCCAGATTCAAGCGATTCTCATACCTCAGCCTCCCGAGTAGCTGGGATTACAGGTGGGTGCCATCATACCCAGCTAATTTTTGTGTTTTTAGTAGAGATGGGCTTTCACCATGTTGGCCAGGCTGGTCTTGAACTCCTGGCCTCAAGTGATCCTCCCACTTCAGCCTCTCAAGGTGCTGGGATTACAGTCATGAGCCACTTCACAGGCCCACTCAAGGCTTTTTAAAAGACGTGCCTCCAAGGCTGAGTCTTAAAGATGTGCAGGAGTTAAAAAAAAAAAAAGAAGGAGGAATCCACCTGGGGGCAGGTGACAGGAGGCTGACACTCCAGACAAAAGGGCCAGCCAAGTGATTCTCACAGAGATAGCTCAATAAATGTTAAGTTGAATGAAAACATGGGCAAAGTCACCTAATCAAGGCACCACATAGCTTTGGGGTGACAGGGGGAGACTCCATGCCTGTCAGGATGAAGTGCAGAGGGCAAGGCCAGGGAGTGCCAGCGAGGTTGCAGAGAGCACAGGTGGCTGTGCACCAGAGGGAGAAGCAGCAGCTGTGTGGATGGCAGAAATGTCTGGAGGTTGTTTTCTGAGAGTGGATATTGGAATCTAAGATTTCTGAAGTGGAGCACTTCCAGGTGAGAGGATCCACGGAGTGATGGCTGGCAATGTTGGCTGAAATGAACAAGTGCTAAGGGTCATTGGAATTAGAGGAATGTCCCAACATTTTGAGGCTATATAGTTTCCTTTCAACCCTAAGAATCTATAATTCTATTAATTACCTGGCTTTTCTTGAAGTGAATGGGTTTGTAAAATGCTTTGGTGTTATACAAAAGCTGGTTGCCTAATTAAAAGTTGCTATTTTACTCAGCTTTTCACAAATACACTGCCAGGGTGTTACAATCAAAGCCTGTGATTTTTATAATAGTGCCAATTAAGCTTTTCAGCTTTGTGATGTGTGGACAGAGTATTTATTTGTGATTCTAATACTCCGTGGACAAGTTCACTGGTTTGCATGCAACTGATCAAGCTCAGAGATGTATTACTTGTAAGAAACAAAGATCCACTCCGCTTCGAGGATATAGGTAAGCAGCTTAACGAGAAGCCTCTGAGAGCCTGCCTTATCAGCCACCAAAGACATATTTAGTGTTTGTAGACATCTTGACACACTTGCACCAGTCCCATGCATCCTCTCTTTAGACATCTTCCTGGTGCTTCAGTGTGATATTATTATACGTGTGTGTGTGTGTGTGTGTTATTATCCATATATATTGGTGTTCACCCATAGTTCCTGGCTTCTAACTCCCATAGCCCTCGTTACAATGCTGGGCACTTCTGGCCTCAGATTCAGGCTTCAGAAAATAGAACCTCTCTCTCTGACATTGTATTTTTAGTAGAGACGGGGTTTCACCATGTTGGTCAGGCTGGTCTCGAACTTCTGACCTCGTGATCCATCTGCCTCAGCCTCCCAAAGTGCTGGGATTACAGGTGTGAGCTGCGTGCCCAGCCTTTCCTGCACTCCTTTCACCTGCTTTTTTCTCTCCCCAAGGCAGGAGTCTTTTCCCTCCTTCCTGTCTTGCAGCTGGCCATCAAGAAATCACGTGACCTACCTTGTCTGATTGTGAGCCACAAGATCCCCTTTTCAGATGGAGTCTACCCCACACCCTGGAGGAAGAAATGCTGCACAGAGAGGCCAAGAAGAATCTGAATAGACAGGCGTTGCTAAGTTTCCCTTCTCAGCCTATTAGTATTGGATCATACCCCTTTTGTCCAATTACATTTCCACAAGGTTGTCAATCATGCCTATCCAAATGAAGTCTCCATGAAAGGCCCAGGGTGATAAAATTCAGGGGGCTTCCTGAGAGCTGAACACATGGAGGTTCCCTGAGGATGGCCGCCCAGGGAGGACATGGGAGCTCTGCACCCATTCCCCTATGCCCCACCCTATGCATCTCTTCATTTTTATTATTTGTAATATCCTTTATAATAAATCAGTAAATGTCAGTATTTCCCTGAGTTCTGTGAACAGCTCTAGCAAATTAATCAAATCTAAAGAGGGGGTTGTGGGAACCCCAACTTGAAGTCGGTCATCAGAAGTTTCGGAGGCCCAGACTTGTGACCCGGAACTGAGCTCTCCACCTATGAGATCTGACGTTATCTCTGGGTAGAGAGTGTCAAAATTGAATTGGAGGATGGTGTCTGCTGTGGGATTGATTGCTTACTTGGTGTATGGGGTGAAAAACCCCACTCATTTGGTCGTAGAAGTCTTCTGTGTTGATGGTTGCTGTTGAGGGAGAGAATAGAAAAAGCAGTTTGAGGTTTCTTCTCACTCAGAGTGAGACACAGATGAGTATCAATATAAAAAGGCACATCTGAACATAGTCATATTAGAGAGAGCACATCTGAGCACTCAGGTTCTACCTTTGAACAACTGCCACTGTGGAGGTCATGACCTTAACCCTATGATTAACCCTATGATTCAGCCCATTGTTCTTTTGTTGAAAAAGAAATAAGGATACCACACTGTCTAACACACTTGCTTAAAATGGGCCACTGCTAAATGTAATGAGTACAGCTGAACTTTTGCCTTCTCCCCAATAAGAAGCTAGCATAGAAATACCAAATAGATAATTTGAGTCAAACTGAAAAGGCAAATTCTGATCATCAGCAAAGGCAATGTGACAGACTGGAGATTGTCTTTGACAACTAACTTCAGGACTGTCTTTATCAATTGTTAGTTACCTGCTTCTACACAGCTCCATAAGTTCTGGGAAAAAAAATTGTTCTGAGTTCTACAGAATCTCCATAATTTTTTATATCTTCTGGGCAAAACTCAGAAAGACAGTTCTAAGAGACACAATGCCAACCTAGTTTCAGTCTTGGAGCTAGAATCCTGCATTGTGTCCCACGTCTCACCACCACACTCTTTCCCTCCTGCTGCCTGGGGATGGTCCTCTGCTGTCAACTCTATCATTTGAGAAAAACGTTCCCAGCCTTAAAAAAAAAAAAATCAGCCGCTAGTTTCAACTTGTGGTGAATTTTTATGGTTGAATTACAAAAGGCTAACAGACTGAGGGGGAACATGAGAGGTTTAGGATGGAAATACTGACTGCTTTCTGGCTTTACCGGTGCTGACACGCATCTACTCTACAAATCTCACAAATGCAAACACAAATCTTGCTCTTTTGAGTTTCTTGTGGGCTTCTCGATGAGAAAGGCAGCAGAAGTGCTGACTTCACTGGAAATTCCCTGATGAAAAGACCCTTACTACAGTTTTAAAAATTGGGTCTCCAGGCTCTGATATCTCTCATTGATCATCAAAGTAATGCATTCCCAACTAATGCAACCTACCTACTAAAATGCACAAAGAGAAATGAGCCTTCTCGCTCAACTGCACGACCACTCAGGAGGCAGCACCTGCCGGGGCATACATGCTTCTCCAATAGTTGTCCAGTGTTTAAGAGGAAGGGTCCAATCCTGACCAGGGCACAGCAATGGCCTCTACACATAGCCTGGTATTCCCAAGAGTCTTCTGCCTTTAGACAACATTTCTTGGAAACTTGGAATAAAAAGCCTCCATTATTTTGCTCTTTCAGGAAATGATTCACGGTATTTCCAAAATCAACAGAATCTCTCTCATACAGCAGAATACTTGAATTCCCAAAGCAGGAATTGCTCTTTGCAGACCTTCATAATCTCGTTCGTTAAGTTTATGTCTGTTAGTCTCTCATTTGCTAGTGATTCTGGCACTTCCGTCACAAATAAAACAACATAGAATTTTTTTAAAAAATTGATTTCTTAAATTAAAAAAAATAGAATTTCCAGTTTCCCTGAAGCACACCCAGGGCCCTGATTCTGTCTTCTAGGAGAGGGATTTGACAGTGACTCAGAGAGACGTTTGCAGGGGAGTAGGAAGAATGCTGGAGATTAGAGTCCAAAACTCAGTCCTGGATCTGCTGCTGACTGGCAGAGGGTCCCTGTGTTCATCCTATAACCTCTAAATCTAAATTTTCTCAATTATAAGAATTCTAGGCCAGGTGCAGTGGCTCATGCCTTTAATCCCAGCACTTTGGGAGGCCAAGGCAGTAGGATCATGTGAGGCCAGGAATTTGAGACCAGCCTGGGCAACATAGCGAGACTCCATCTCTGGAAAAAATTTTAAAAACTTAGCTGGGTGTCATGGTGCATGTCTGTAGTCCCAGTTATGTAGGAGGTGGAGGCAGAAGGATGGCTTGAGCTCAGGAGCTTGAGGCTGCAGTAAGCTATGATTGTACCACTTCAGCCTGGGTGACAGAGTGAGATTATGTCTCTAAAACAATAAATTTAATTTAAATAAAAAAAAATTTTTAACACAGACTATGGGAGTTTCCATGCGATCATAAGACCTAATCTTTTTAAAAGAGATGTGAAAACCAAGGTGTCAAACAAAATATCATTATATGCGCAATTACTTGCAAATAGGATAGGATGCTACCTTTACCTGGCAGTGGGGCAGATCCCTTTGTGCTTGGCAAAGCATTTCAATGCAGAATTCCTCTAAGTGGCTAGTGGGATTGGAAAAAGGATTTAGGCAAATGTTTGTGAAGAGTGGTGCTCTCCATATGGCCTTTTGGAGAAAATTTAGGGTTGTTATCGGGGCTCTTAGATGCCAAGATGCTTCAGAAATTTTCTCTTCTATATACCCTTATTGCTTATACTTAGACTCCATGGAATTTGAATTTCTAATTAGAATTCCAACATCTTCAATGCGGTTGGATCTCATTAGCAAAGAAGCAATGGAGATATTGATATCACCAGCAACACTCAGTTGATCATGCCCTCTGAAGAGGAAGCTGGGGTATGAAGACCACAGGACCGAAATGCTTATTGACTCAGTTTTCTGGAAGGTTGCTCAATTCCTTCTTCCTTCCCCAGGAAATGCTCAAGGAGTTGCTTCTCTTAGTTTCAGGGATCTACGAATATCTGGTCAATGTTGGCGTAGGAAGGCCTAAGCCCCTGGCCTCAGTTTAGGACATCTTTGGGAGCCATTTAGCTCCAGAGCTGTCTGTGCAATTGGCTGAGACCTTTGTTACAACTGCTTTATGGTTCAGTTGAATCATTTTCTCTTGGCCCTGTCCTATTTCCCTTTCTTCCACGTAGGTACTGTTCCTAGGAGCACGCCCATGCTATGAGTTAGCACGGCCGCCCAGGACTGCCTTTCTTTGAAACAGAAGCTTACAAGTTTGGCCCTTGGCTGGCATCTAGGAACTTGGATTTCAGTAGCGTTCATACCATTCCCAGAATTGATCAAAGCAGCTCACCATGCCTAAATTGTTTGTTAAAACAATGTGGTTTATGGCAAACACCTGCTTTTCTTAAAGGAGTCTGGAATTTTGTTACATGCTAGGCCAAGGATACTTACAGGGGCAGCCCTGAATAAAAGCCCTGGGCATAGAGTCTCAGCTGAGCTTCCCTGGTAGACAGCATTTCAAATGTGTTGCCACACATGTCCTGGGTGACTCCATTGGGAAAGAACTCTTGGATGCTTGTGCTTGATTTCCTCTGGACTTCATCTCATGCACCTTTTCCCTTTGCTGTTTCTCTCAAAATCCTTTTGCTATAATAAATTATAGCTGTGAGTACAACTATATGCTGAGTCCTCTGAGTCCTCCTACAGAATCATCAAATTCCCCAACAAACTCCCTGCACGCAAATCTCCATCATCTCAGAAAACCTGACCTAAGTCACTCTCTTCCTCACCTCTTACCCAATACTTTGTCTTTCTTACAACTCAATTTTAATTAATAGTGCCACCGTTCTTCCATTCCCTCAACCTTAGAATCTTAGACTCAAAACCTTCCCATCCAATTGAGAAGTCCTTCCAAATGTGTCTCTATCATGTCTTCTGAGTACATGCTCTCCATTCTTGCCATCTCATTGCTGTAATTCAGGCCATTGTATTTTCCATCTAGACAATTGCATCAGTGCCCCAATTGTTCTTCTCCCAGTTACACAGATACACAATGCTGCCAAATTAATCTTTCTAGTGTAAACCTTGGAAAAGGTGAGTTTCTTGCTTTAAAACCAAAACAAACCCAAAAACTTCAGGTTTTTTCCCCCATTGCTTTCTAAATAATGTTAAAGTTAGCAAGGCATTCAAGGACTCCATAAACTGTCCTCAGTCACTCTGCCAGTCTTTTCCCTTCTACCTTCTACCTATTGTACTATACCTTTTAGCCATATGGAACTTCACGCTATTCACCAAACAAGCCCTGTATTTTCGCCTCCTTTTTCCTTTATTTATGCTATTTCTTTCTTTTCAAAATGTCCCTTACCCATCTTCTCTTATCAAGAGTTTATCAGTGCTTTCCATCCCACACTTATTTTAGGAAATCTTTTCTATAAAACCTTCCCACTCCATCTCCTCTGGAAGAATTTGAGTCTTGGCCTCCACTATTCCACAGTAAAAATAGGTTACTGTGTCTCCTATGCCCGTTGAATGTGTGTCTCTGAAAATAATAACAAGGTTTCCCCTCCTTTCTCCTTTCAACCGGAGCAATAGGTTTGGCTAGACAAGAGCTAGAGGAAATTCCTGGGCAAGAATTTTTCTTCCCATGGGATAGGGAACCAGCTGTAGTTTATAAACTGTGTACTCTGGATCAGTGGTCTTCAATCATTCTGGATTATGTTCCCCTAAAAAAACTGAACATGAGTCTCCAACTTTATGTGTATTTATTTATATATTATACACATGTACATTATACTGGCATTTTAGGTATACTATAGAACACATACATACATGGTAATTTTCAAAGGATGAGATAAAAAATAGATATAGAAAATTCTAATATTTTCATCCCACACCTCAGTGAATCCCCTTATACTGAGATGTGTGCACTCTTTTGTGGAGAACTCTGCTTCTGACTTTGAAGACTCTGTATCCGGTTTTCCCCCTTTGTGACCTTCCTGTCTCAAAGCAAAAGACTCTTCTCAGTTGTGCTATGAGCAAAACTAGGAAATATTAACTTCTTTGTGGCCAGAGTGTAAAAAGAGGTCATCCTTTTCAAGGGAAAGGTGAATTCCACAAACCAAGCAAGGTCCTTGGGTTTAACTGCTCCATTCTTATAGCCAGAGATTGTCCAAAAGGAATCTGAGTCTTATTTTTATTAAAGAAGTTGGGATATTCAGACAGTTCCTAAAGACTTTGATTATTGTTGTTGCTGTTGTTGGGTGGTTATGTGTTTAAATCACAACCTCTGATATGCTCCATGATTAGGAAGACTTTTCAAAGTCTGTTCTGGGCTGTAGCCAGGTTGCTGCAAAATATTTCTCCCCTAGTAACGACAGATCCAGCTTGATAATGGAGAACTTTAAGTGGAAATGACCTTTAAAAATGTGAAGCTCTCAGCTCACTTCTGCTGTCACAACAGATTCTTGAACAAATCAAGCAGAAAAACAAGGGTACAAGAAATACATAAAGGAGGGTGGTATAAAAATAACTATAGAAAGGCTTTTGGGAAATATGGTAAAATGCCTATTAGTGTCAAGCATAAACTTGAAAATATGACATAGGATGAGGCACAGAAAGAAGGCATATTGCAAAAAAACATGTGCACAACTTTGGATTTAATGAGATCCTTGAGTTGCAGTATTAAGGAAAGATAGCCCAGAAAGACAGAAAATTGCTGTTGTACAATAAATTGTTGGGTATTATTCTGGAAACCTTCTCCCACTGGCTTTCATGTCATTATATTTATGATTAATATCAATTTCTACTTCTGCAGCACAGCTTATCAAACAAGTATTACTAGAACCCACTACATTGAAAGTCATTAAAAACAGATAGATACCGTAGTGACCCTGAAAGGCAAGCTGGGCATCAATTGCCATTTCACACACCCCACACAAATGGAGGTTAAGATGGGCTACAATTCACATTTTGCCTCTGAGTAGCATGTTTCAAACCCAACCAGTAGCCTGCTGTTAAGAATGGACAGTTTGAGGTTTAAAGTAAAATACTCCCTTTTCAGGGGGAAATTTCACTTATTTCAATGAAGGTCAAAATAAGTGGGAAAGAAAGGGCATAAAATTGCTATCTTCTCTCCAGTGGTGCTGGTATTGTCTGTGGCTACCTGGGTTCGCCAGGCATAAGTGTTTGTCTTGCACACTGCTCCATTTTCATATGGTTCCTGGGGAGGTAGAGGCAGAGAGGAAGTGGAGAGAAGCCTGTCAAACTCTTAATCACTCCAGTTGATTATGTAGCAGATGCAATCCATGGGGGGTACAAAGAAAGCTGCTGGTTTGCAGTGTTCTTGTACAGAACAACTTAGTGCACATAAACAAATGTACATCAAGTTGTACAGGTAATTAACTTAGGCGTATTTGCCTTTTCTGCCACTATTTGAAGAATTTAATATAAATTGTAGGATATTTTATCCAATAGTTGACTTCCCTGGAAATGGTACAGACATCTTGGAATGCAATTAGTCAGTTAATACAGAAAGAGTGTCTTAAAAGAAGCTATTTTATGTCTCTCTAGAGTAAATGTATAGTGAGCATTTTAATCTTTTTTTCTGTTTATCTTAGGTCAAATATGGGATGCAGAAAGCACCTCTCTTATTCAATAGCCAGTGAGCCAAGAAAAGCAACACACCAGGATATACGAGTTTTCCTCTAGTTCTAGTGAAATAGTAATACTTGATCTTTGTCATTGAGGCTAGGTGTCTAGATAAATGGATTAAGTATGCTGTTCAGATATAATAATTTTTCAATGGGAGGCAAAGCTGCTAATAATACCAAGTAAGGAAATACCAAACGGAAGTATAGATGGTAACTAAAAGATGAAAATGCAACTAAAAGAGATCGACAATAAAGGAATGTTTTTTTCTGACACTAAGGTAAATTTTGAAGCAGGAGTCCTCATTCAGTCAATCAGGATTTGCCAGTGGCATTTAAAGGCCCTCTTAGTAGATTTGTAAGACATTTGCTGCTACTGTGGTTTTTTCTTCATCCACTCCATCTTCAGTGCCCTCTCTATAATTTACTGGGCTTCTTCTCAGGAAAGAGAGGACCCCCTGGAAGTGGCTCCTCTTCACATGCTCCTAATGTGGTTTAGGTCTGTGTCCCTGCCCAAATCTTAGGCCAAATTGTAATCCCCAGTGTTGGAAGGGGGGCCTGGTGGGAGGTGATTAGATCACGGGGCTAGATTTCCCCTTTTGTGCTGTTCTGATAGTGAGTGAGTTGTCACAAGATCGGTTGTTTAAAAGTATGTAGCACATCTCCCCTGTCTCTCTTCCTCCTGCTCTGGCCATGTGAAGACATGTGTGCTTCCCGTTTGCCTTCCGCCATGACTGTAAGTTTCCTGAGGCCTCACCAGCCTGCTTCCTGTACAGCCTGAGGAACTGTGAGCCAATGAAACCTCTTTTGTTTATAAATTACGCAGTCTCAGATATTTCTTTATAGAAGTCCAAGAATGGACTGATACACTCCCCATGGACCTAGACTGGTTGAACCCAGTTTACACGTGTCCTTTCCTAGGGGATGTCAGGCTCTTTGGGAATAGAAAAATAATTCCTTCTCACATAAAAGTCAATATTTTATTCTGTATTGAGTCAGGAAATCTGAAAACGTGGTAGATATTTCGAACACAAAGGATTTAATACAGGGAATTGTTTACAAAGGTGTTGGAAGAGCTGAAGGAACAAAAGGAAGAAAGGGTGACACATATAGAAAGCTCCTGATGCTCCTAGGCTATCATGCATGAGCCTGCTCTTGGTACTGGGAAGTTATGGATGCTGCACTTTAGGGACTGGAACTGTCAAAATTGTCCTTCTGTGGCTCAGGCTGTAATCAAGAAAGAGACTGTGCTGCTGCCTGGGCTGCCAGAGTCTGCAGTTACACTAGCACCTCTGCTGCTACAGTAGCTCTGGTTGAATTTAGAAATAGAAAGTTTTTCCCCTTTTTCCGACTTTCTGATCTTTCCCAATGCCTGCCTGCCATTGACAGATTTGCTAGATATGAACAGGAAGCCAGTGTCAAGGAGTCTAAGAAAGGGAATCTGCAGACTTCCAGTCCTAAACAATATAGAGAAAATTATAAATGGTTAAGTATAAAGCCAAGAAACAATGGATATATAATCAACACAGTCAGACATTTGCTCTAAAGCAAAGCTTCCTAAACTTGTTTTTAGGTCATACCATGTATTCTAATAGGGATAAGCTGGGAGGAATGTGGGGCTTGGTAAAACCATATGTCTTAGTCTATTGGTGCTGCTATAACAAAATACCAGAGACTGGGTAATTTATAAAGAACAGAAATTTATTTCTCACAATTTTGGAGATCAGTGTGTCAGCAGGTTCAGTGTCTGGTGAGGGCCTTGTCTGTGCTTCCAAGGGGGCATCTTCATGCTGCATCCTGCAGAGGAGAGGAACGCTGTGCTCTTACACGGTAGAAGGGACCAAAGGGAAAGAGGGTGCTCCTTTCAACCTCAAGCCCTTTTCAAAAAGTGCTAATCCCATCCATGAGGATGGAGCCCTCATGACTTAATCCCATACTGAAGGCCCCAGTTCTTAATACTGTTACATCAAGGATTAAGTTTCAACATGAATTTTGGAGGGGACACCATCATTTAAACTACAGCACCATCAACCGCATTTCATTTATAACTGTAATTAATGAATATAATACAGAGAGGAAGACATTTGATATAAAATTTGTCTGAAATTTCTAAATAAAATATTTTGAAATTTTAATAATAAATTTCAGCTTGGTCCCATAAACCTAACTTTTTATGTTGTGATTTATGCTTGAAATGGCTATGTGTCATTCTTACATGTTCTTCAATGAAGAGTTCCTCAAATTCTTGATAGTCACTATGGGTGAGAGATGGTTTACAAGTGGTGGTAGAAAAGTAAAATCTTTAAAAAATAGCACTTTAAAAATTATTGCTATTTAAATTGTATTTAAAGATGAACAGCCCTGCTTTTCTTCTTTGACAAACATGTTCACATTTCTTGTGATTAGTATGAACGATTTTTAAATTCCGTGAAAATTTTCAAATCCAGTTAATGTGCTTGTATCATATACACATTGTCAGCATAGTTACCCTGCAGTTAGCTTAGGTGTTCCTAAAAGGACCCATTGGCTGCAAATAGATGGACAGATTGCATAAATGTGAAAGTAGAGGTTAAGGGCTAATGCTGGGTCAGAAGCTACAACAGTCAGCAGTCCTCGCTTAGGCTCCCCAATCCCACTCTCTCTACCCTTTGGGAACCCAGAGCACAAACTCCCCCAGCAGAACACAGACTCCCTCTTCATGTTGAGTCCCTGTTGGCATGCCCTAAGTGGCCTGCTGACAGAGGTGCCAGGTAGTAAAGCACCTTCTTGACTGCAATCCTTGAAGCATGCAGATTAGGGGTAAAGGATCTTGCTCTGCTTGCCATCTGCAAGTATCTTGGGGCACATTATCACACCTCATTCTAGTAAGGCATCCGTACCCCACAATACAATAACATCCATTTGTGGCACACAAATAGTGAGTGAGTTATCACAAGATCTGGTTGTTTAAAAGTATGTAGCACATCCCCCCTCTCTCTCTTCCTCCTGCTCTGACCATGTGAAGACATGTCTGCTTCCCATTTGCCTTTGGCCATGATTGTAAGTTTCCTGAGGCCTCACAAACCACGCTTCCTGTACAGCCAGAGGAACTGTGAGCCAATGAAACCTCTTTTCTTTATAAATTACTTTATAAATTTGGGGAGCTGTACCCTCAAAACCAGCAAGAACTATATAATTTTGCCTACTGTGGGTTTCAAAAGTTTATTTGGGTCTAGTTCTGCTTAAAACTCCTTTCACAGGCCAGGCACACTGGCCCATGCCTGTAATCCTAGCACTTTGGGAGGCTGGAGCAGGAGAATCACTTGAGGCCAGCAGTTCAAAACCAACCTGAGCAACTAGCAAGATCCTATTTCTAAAAAAACAGAAAAAAAAAAATGCCAGGTGTGGTGATGTTGATGTGTGTTTATAGTTCTAGCTACTCAGGAGGCTGAGGCAGGAAGATCACTTGGGCCTATGAGTTTGAGGCTGTAGGTTGAGGCAAAGAAGCAAACAAGAAACAAACAAAAAATTCCCCCAAAAAACTCTTTTCACTGATTTGTAAAAGCCTGTATTCATTCTCATGATACAGAGATGTGCCTTGACAGAAATTCTGAACAGATTTCTATATCTCTCTAGCAGAACTTTGTATTGCAGCTTTGATTAAGAATGCTGAAAAACTCTCCTTTGATCAGTGTAGTCGGCAGCTCTAAGGTGACTCCCAATGATCCTCATCTTCTGGTATCCGTGCTCCTGCGTGTCAGTTGATCTTACTGGGCTGGTTCTAATGAATAGAATATGGCACACAGTGATGGGAAGTCACAGCCAAGATTAGGCAACAAAAGGACTCTAGCTTCCAACTTGCTTACCCTCTCTTGGTCTCTCACTGGCTCACTGACCAAAGCCAGTTGTCATGTTATGAATTACCCTATGGTGAGGCCTTCATGGTAAGACACTGAGAGAGGTTACCAGCCAACAGCCAGAGAAAAATTGCAATCCTTAGGCCAAAAGCTTGGGAGGAACTAAATCCTTCTCTAGTAGAACCTGGAATGACTGCAGCCCAGTTGATACTTTGATCACAACCTTGTAGGAAACCCTAGTCCAAGAATGGTAGCAAAGCTGTATCCAGGTTCCCGACACAGAAGTTATGAGATAAAGCTTGCTGTTTTAAGTTGCCAAGTTTTAGGCTAATTTGTTATTCAGCAATAGATAATGATACGCTCAATTTTCTTCAATGGGCAGAATTAAATTCATAAAGCATTTGATACCTGCTCACAGTATACCAGTAGCTCATTAATTGTACAAATTTTGAGATCACTTGAAGAACGCCAAGTTTGAAAGTCAGGAGAGCAACCAGTAGTGACTATCATAACGTGACTCTTTCTTCTATTTTATTTATAGACTTAGAACCCTGTTTGACAATTCATAAATAAAAATGCCTTGCAATAGATTGGTGACAAATAACCAAACAAATGCAGTCTTAGGAAAAAAATACTCAGGCACTTCATGTTGGTTTGCTACAAAAAAGATAGCTAGGTTTTATCTTAGAATGCTCCCTTATTGAAACAGAACTAACAATTTTTAAATAAAATTCAAGGCATTTAGGCTGGGCATGGTGGCTTACACCTGTAATCTCAACACTTTGGGAGGCCGAGGTGGGTGGATCACCTGAGCTTCAGAGTTTGAGACCACTCTGGCCAACAATGTGGTGAAGCCCCGTCTGTACTAAAAAAAAATACAAAAATTAGTCAGGCGTGGTGGTGCACACCTATAGTCTCAGCTACTCAGGAAGCTAGGGCAGGAGAAGCTCTTGAACCCAGGAGGCGGGAAGGTTGCAATGAGCCGAGATTGCAGTACTGCGCTCCAGACTGGGTGACAGAGCAAAACTCTATTGCAAAACAAAAAACAAAAAAAAAAATTTAAGGCATTTGCTTACTCAAAAACAAAAATGATATTTATCATTTGAACACTGGAAAATACAGAGCAGTCCAGAAAGAAAATAAAATTTAAAATTCCTATTATCCTACCTCCTAAAGACAATCACTATCAACATTTTGGTGTATAGCTGGTAGGTGCAATTTTCAGGTCCTCCTTTTCCTGAAAGATGTGCAAACTGGATGGCTAGAGCTTTGGGAATCATCTCAAGGTGTAAAAATGAGGGTCTCATTGTAAGGATGGTGTGAAAGCTGGGTGAAAAGTAGAATGGCTGTGGTTCTCAGGCAACATCTTAGATCAGCCAGCCTGAACTACCTTCCTCCAGACTTTTATGTGTCAGAAAAACTCCTAATTTGTTTAAGTCTTTGTTTCAGATTCCTATTATTTGCAGTCAAACATAATTCCTCACTGACACAATGTCTAAGATAACAATATGGTGATTCCTTATTCATGAGATAGCTGTTTTAATGAGATTGTGTCAGGTTCATATCGACAGCCATTGCCACCATTCTCATACCAAACAATGAACAAACCACATGTTGTGTAACTGATACCTTGTCGGGTTCTGTTTTGGGCACACAAAATGAATCAGGTGCGGATCCCACCTTCAAAGGTCTTATATACTACCTGTTAAAGTGAGGTTTTGGACTAACTGGAAAGAATGACAATCTCAAGATACATTAATGGAGAAGAAAGAAATCATTCTCTGGGGAACAGATCAAATATGATTCAAGGAGCAGTGGAAAACAGACATGAAAAAAATCTAACCTTAAAAACGAATTAAACATATTTAGAAATGTGAAATGGCATTTTCCTGCCTAAATTAGACACCAAATTATGCTTTCATTTGGATCATTGTTTGTGTTGTAAATGTTATCTGTGTCTTTTGCCCATATATTGGGAGTAATTTCTAATAGTAATAGATTAAGTGGAAACTTGCATAATAGTCTGAATTATCTTTAAAATCCCCTAAAATAGCCCTAACGTATAGTCTACAGTCTGTTTATCATCCAGGTTTGGAATGGATCATTGATCATTGCCAACTGGGGACCTCAATAAGTTGTGTATTGGAGCCATATTAAACAAGAAAGATGTATCTTTAAGTACTAGGATCTCACTTAGTTTAGCTTACACTTGAACTTTGCCCACACTAAAACAACTTGTGAAAAAAGAAACACTCTGAAGCATAGCTCAAATCATTTCTTACATCATGGTCACTCCAGTGCATAAGCATATGGAGAAGAGTAGAGGGAGGAATTGTTCTCACTGTGCAAATTGTTCTTTCTCTCTCTCTTTTCTTCTCTCGTGTGTAGCTAAATTTAGTGCGCATATGATGTAACTCCTCTGTATTTATGTAAGTCCTAATCCTCTATCTGAAACCACTTCAGAAAGCCAATACTTTTTTTAATCAAAGAAAAGGCATATAAATTTATTTAATGTGTATATATGGGGAGAATCACAAAGTGATTACCCCAGAAAGTCAACACTTTTTATTATATACCTACATGACCAAAGGCTTCTTTAAAGGCATTACAAATCACCAAAGGCCAATGGTAACTTGGTAATTTGCATGATGGACTGACGAGTTAAGGGTATTTGTGTGTGTGTGTGTGTGTTTTCTAAAATATATGTACTTAAGTGTGCTGGGTAGTGAAAGGAAGAGGAGTGAGGGGGTCTCCTAATTGCCAGTGGACCTACTCATCCTTGAAATTGACTATTGGCTTAGGTCCATTGCTGGGTTAGTTCAGCTATGATAACATGACCCAGCCATTATGTGAGCCAGATTGCCCAGGTGCATTCTGACACCTTGAGCAAATTGAAGAGGTGCAGAAAGGTACTTAAGCATAAAGGGACTATTTAGGTGGGACAAGAAATAGCTTCTGAAGCATGAGACCATAAGGAAAGATGACCCAGTCTCAACTCAAAGTTGGGGATAGAGCCATACAATGTTATAACTCAAAGGCATCATTGAAAGAAGAGTCCAGAGGTAAGAAAACGCTAAGTGCCAATTAAAGGAATATAAATGTGTTTATAGGTTCCAGTTTCACCCCTTCCAACTGGAAAATAATTATTTAGGTCTCATGGAGAACTGTAAAGTCTTAGAACTGACATTATCCAATTCACTGAATTGAAAAACATCAATAAAACAAATGGCTTGGCTTTTTAGCCACTAAAATGTTAATAGAGTTAACAGTGTTGGTTAACAGTGGGACTACAGTCTCAAAACTGCATCTTCAGGCAATTTTGCTGTTGTGCAAACATCAGAGTGCACTTACACAAACCTAGATGAAATACTCTATTACACACCTAGGCTATCCAGCATGGGCTAGTGCTCCTACCCTACAAACCTGTACAGCATGTTACTGTAGTGAATACTGTAGGCAATTGTAACACAATGATAAATATTTGCATATCTAAACATATCTAAATATAGAAAAGGTATAGTAAAAATACAGTATAAAAAATGATACACTGAATAGGGCAGCTTCATCACAATCTTATGGGACCACCATCATATACGTGATCTGTCATTAACTGAAACGTCATTATGCAGGGCATGACTGTATATGGGTATGTTTATGAAGCAGATTACAAAAGGCAGCATTATAATTTTTTATTCTGGAATTACACTTTAAACTATATTGCAAAGTCAAGTGATGGATCCTAGGCTGGGGCTGATGAGCACTGATGATCATTATTTTACAGGTAGGAAAACTGGAGATGAGAGAAGGAGGGAAATTCACCCTGAGTTACAGTGCTGATCTGTCTCTAGGCCTGGAATCCAAGTTTCTTGACTCCCAGTTCAGACCCTCCCTGAACTCATTAAGGAAATTCAGGATGGGAGTCAGGGTAGAGTGGTTTGGGACTTCAATGAATACTATTTGCATATAAAATGTTCTATATTGGACAAATGTTTTCATTTAATTGTTATACCAACTACTGTTAAATCCCCTCTTAATAAGTTAAGTTAAAATAAATAAAGTGGGTTTGGTTTGTCAGATTTTGATTTTCATAGCAAGTTATTTTTTAAGTAACCATTAGTACTTGGTATTTTTGAAGACATATCATCTAATACTATACTATCAAAATAATGTCATGTCTGTTAATGGGAAATTGAAGCAGAAAATATGTATAATTAGGTGCATGCATTAAATGAATACTAAATATCTTCCAATGCCTGCAAACATGGAGATAAGAATCATTGCAAAAGCAACTTTGTGGGCTGGTCCCATACAGACAATGACGCATGAAAAAAACACAGAAGGAGGATGGTGAACACTGAGTTTTAGGTGACATATCTAGCAATGGAATTATTATAAAATGGACCAGCCCGTTTAACATAGACAAATGGAGAAAAACTATTAATAGGATGTCAATTAAAAGAAGAGATCATAAAAATAGATTTAAAACAAAACAAAACATGACCTAACTATATGCTATCTATGATATACTCAATTGAAATATAAGTCAGTTAAAGCCAAAAGGATGGAAAAACTATGCCACAAAAACATAAATCAAAATGGAGCTGGAGTGGCTGTATTAACACCAAAATCGACTTCGGTGCAAAGAAAATTAGTAGGCTAAAGAAGGACATGTCATAATGAGAATTGGGTCAATTCACCAAGAAGTCATAACAATCCTAAATGTGTATTTATCTAACAACTGAGGGTCAAAGTACAGTCATGTATTGCATAACAATGTCTCCATCAACAACCAACCCCATATAAAGGAGTGGTCACATAATATTATAAAACCTTATTTATTTTTTTATTTTTTTATTTTTTTGAGACGGAGTTTCACTCTTGTTGCCCAGGCTAGGGTGCAATGGCACAATCTTGGCTCACCACAACCTCCGTGTCCTGGGTTCAAGCGATTCTCCTGCCTCAGCCTCCTAAGTAACTGGGATTAGGGGCATGTGCCACCACGCCCAGCTAATTTTGTATTTTTAGTAGAGATAGGGTTTCTCCATGTTGGTCAGGCTGGTCTTGAACTCCCGACCTCAGGTGATCTGCCCCCCTTGGCCTCCCAAAGTGCTGTGATTACAGGCGGGAGCCATTGCGCCCAGCCTATAATACCATATTTGAATGTACCTTTTCTATGTTTAGATTTGTTTAGATACACAAACACTTACCTTTTTGTTACAATTGCCTACAGTATTCAGTATAGTAACATACTGTACATGTTTTTAGCCTAGGAGCAATAGGCTAGACCATATAGCCTAGGTGTGTAGTAGGCTATACCATCTAGGTTTGTGTAAGCACACTCTAAGATGTTCACATGATGACAAAATTGCCTTAAGGACACAGTTCTCAGAACATACTCCTGTTGTTAAGTGATGCATGACTGTACATGAAGCAAACACTAACAGAATTGAAAGGAGAAATGGCCAAATTCACAATTATAGCTGTAGATGTTAACACCTCACTTTCAGTTATCTATAGGACTAATAGACAGAAAATCAGCAAGTATATACAGTATGATTGGGAAGTTTTTTTCTGTAAAGGGTCAGAGAGTAAACACATTAGGCTTCCCAGGCACATATATTCTGTCACAAATTCTCCATTTTTTACAACTTTTTCTTAGCTCAAGGGCAGTACAAAAACAGGCTATGAGCCAGATTTCACTGGTAAGCTTTAGTTTGCTGACTCTGAATATAGAAGAATTGAACCACATCATCAACCCACTGGATCAAATTAACATTTATAGAAAACCACCTATGCCAAAACAGAAGATCACAGATTCTCTTCAAGGGCATGTAAAACAGCAGCAAGATAGACTATAGCCTAGGTCACAAAACAAACCTCAACAAATTTAAAAGAATTGAAATCATACAAAGTGTGTTCTCTGAGTATAGCATGAAATCAGTAATAGGAAAATATCCACACACTTAGAAATTGAACAACACCCTTTTTTTTTTCCTTTTTTTTTTTTTTTTTTTTTTGGTACAGAGTCTTGCTCTGTCACCCAGGCTGGAGTGCAGTGGCGTGATCTCGGCTCACTGCAACCTCCACCTCCTGGGTTTAAGCGATTCTCCTTCCTCAACCTCCTGAGTAGCTGGGACTACAGGTGCGTGCCACCACACCTGGCTAATTTTTTGTATTTTTAGTAGAGACGGGTTTTCACTGTGTTAGCCAGGATGGTCTTGATCTCCTGACCACATGATCTGCCCACCTCGGCCTCCCAAAGTGCTGGGATTACAGGCATGAGCCATCGCACCTGGCCCTAACCAACACACTTCTAAATAACCCAAGGATCAACAAGGCAGTTTCAAGAAAAATGAGAAAATATTTCAAACTGATCATAAATGAAAACATAACATACCAAAAATTTGCGGGATACAACTAAAGCAATGATTAGAGGGAAATTTATAGCATCCAATGTTTATTTTAAAACGAAGTGAAGTCTCAAATCAGTAACTGAAGGTTCTACTTTAAGAAACTAAAAAAGAGGAGTAAAATAACCTAAAGCAAGGATAAAGAAGGCAATATTTAAAATAACAGCAGAAATCAATGAAACATAATAGAAAATAGAAAAACAAAAGACATTCAATGAAACCAAAAGCTAGTTCTTTGGAAAAGTCAATGAAATTAATAAACTTCAAGCCAGGTTGACAAAAAGAAAAAGAGAGAAATTACAAAAATTATTAATATCAGGAATAAAGAAGGGGATATCACTATAGACTCCATAGACATTAAAAGGATAATAAGGAAATGCTATGAACAACCCTATACACATAAATTTGACAACTGTGAGAAAAGGATTCAATTCCTCAAAACTCCCAAGCTACCAAAACTCACCCAAGATGAAACAGACAATATGAATAGTCCTATACGTATTAAAGCAATTAAATTTGTAGTTTAAATTTTTTTGAAAACAGAAATCTCCAGGTTGAGGTGGCTTCACTTCAACCAAATGTATGATTGACAGATTCAAGCATACATTTAAAGAAATAAGAACAATTCTATACAATTTATTCCAGAGCATAGACAAGGAGGGAACACTCCTTGTTTTATTAGCTCACCCTTACCCTGAGAGCAAAACCATGAGATCAATATTCCTCATAAACACAGATGAAAATCTCTGAGCAAAATATTAGAAAATTTAATTAAACAATATATTAAAAGATTAACACATCACAACCAAGTGCAATGTATCCTAAATGTAAGTCTGGCTCAATATATGAAAATCTATCAATGTAATCCACCATTATAACAGTCCAAAGAAGTCCACATGATCATATGATCATGTCTATTTAAGCAGATAAAACACTTAAATGAAATTAACATCCATTCCTGATAAAAACTCTCAGAAAACTAGGAATAGAGGGAAACTTTTTCAACCTAATAAAGGGTATCTACAAAACAAAACTAACTATCTAACATTATACTGAATGATGAAAGACTGAATGCTTACCTGTTAAGATCAGAAATAAGTGAGAATGCTTCTCTCCCAACATTCCTGTACATTCCCTTATTAAGCATCTTAGGAAATAAAGCAAGTACGATAAGGAAACAAACAAATAAATGGCATATAGAGTGGACAAGAAAAAAATGAAACTGTTTCTGTTCACATATAACATGATCGTTTATGTAAAAAAATCCAATGAATCTACAGAAAAAGTTTCTAAAGCTAATAAATTGATCAAGGCTGCAGAATACAAGGTCAATACACGAAAACCAATCACACTTCAATATGCTAGTACCAGACAATTGACAACCATAATTTCAGAAAATAAATCATCCAAAAAGAGCTCCAAAAAAATGAAGTCGTTAGATATAAATCTAACAAAACCTGCATAGGATCTGTATGCTGAGAAACACAAAAACTCAAGGATAAGAAAATATCAACCCAATTAAAATTATTTATCAAAGAGGATATATGGATGGCAACTAATTAGGTAAAAAGTTCTTCAACATCATTAGCCATTAGAGAAATGCAAACTCAAACCATGATGAGATACCACTATACACCTATGAGAATGGCTAAAATATAAAAGACTGGCATTACCTACTGCTGGTGAAAATGTAGAGAAATTGGAATTCTCATAGGTGCTAGTGGGAATGCAAAATGGTAGTCATGTTGGAAGACAATTTGGCAGTCTCCTACAAAGCTAAACATAAACTTACCATACAATCCAGCAATTATGCTCCCAGTTATTTACCCAAAAGAGTTGAAAATGTATTTGCAGTGAGCCAAGATAGCGCCACTGCACTCCAGTCTGGGCAATAGAGGGAGACCCCGTCTCAAAAAAACAAGAAGAAAAGAAAATGTATGACCTCACAAAAACTTGAACACAAATGTTTATAGCAGCTTTATTCATTATTGCCAAAGCTAGAAGCAAACAAGATGTCTTTCAATGAGTGAACAGATAAACAAACTGGGTATTCATACAATGAAATATTTAAAACTGTACATAATCAGAGCTGCTGTGCTTTCCCCCATTTTACTTCTAGTAGGAAGTGTTTTATAATTGAAATAAACTTTAAACCAGTGACTTGGTTAATTCAGGCTCTTCATGAAAAATCTTTCTCATCTGTGTTTCTGTTATTTTCTGTATCTCTCTATCAGTTAGTATTAGCTTCAAATGAAAGGGAACACAAAATAACAATGGGTAGAAATATGTTTCCCTTTCATGTAAGTAAAGTTCAAAACTAAGCAGTCTAGGGCTGGTGTGGTAACTCCATGGTCCCTATATTGTTTATGTCTTGTCACTCTGCCATCCTCAATTTGTTACTTAAACTAATGATCAAAGGTGGCTGCTCAAACCGTGCATTAGTTATCTATTGAAATGAAACAAAAACTGAACTACTTAAGACAGCATCCATTTATTATCTCACAGTTTCTGTAGGTCAGGAGTCCTGGAATGACTTAGCTGGGTGTCTTTGCCTAAAAGTCTCACATAGGGCTACAATCAAAGAATCTTCCAGTGCTACATTCTCATCTCTCAATTAGGAAAGGATCTACTTCCAAGAGCAACCATTCTCTAAAGACATCTCTCGTTATCATGAAAGGTAGAATGTGTTTGCAACTGAGTGGTCTTTCAGCATGCTCCCTGCCAATAGAATACAGGGGTCCAATGGCCTCATCATTTTGTGCTATTTTTGTCTCTTTCATTCCAAACTGACAGTGTCTTAGCAGAAATAAATCTCCTGAAAACTTCGTAGATCTTTTGTGAATTTCTGGAGTTCATGCCATTAGATAAAAGCCACACCTACAAAATCTCTACCTTGTGCTCCTGCAGAGACTGCTGAGGGACAAATTCTTAAATTTCTTTGAGGCCTTAGTATTTGATCAAAAGGATCTGTGAGACCTACTCTTAATTCTTTAAAAGGGCCAATTATGTGACTGAACAGTATTCCAAAGAACCACTTTTTATCTTGGAAGATATTAACAAAGGAGTTTACAATTATACTCTTGGCTTCATCTTTAGATTTTCTCTCCTGGCAGTGCTCTGGATTTAAACTTTGTTCAAAATCATGTCTTAATTTTATCATCTTTTGCTGCCTAAAGAGGCTGAGAGTTTTCAAAATCACCAACTTAACATTTTTTCTCTCAACTTCTCTCTTTTCTTTCAAATCTTACTATAAGCAGCAAGACAGAACTGGGTTGCACCTTCAACACGTTGCTTGGAAATCTCTTTAGATAGATTATCAAATTCATTAAGCATATTCTCTGCTTTTCGCATAACTGCATAAAATACTGTTGCTAAGATTTTTGCAACTGCATAACAAAGATCTCCATTCCTCCAAGGTTCCTCACTTCCTTTTGAGTCTTTACCAACAGCATCCTCAAAGTCCAGATTTCTACTAATAGTCTATTCAGGGAAATCTAGGTTTTTCTGTAACATTTCTTCTCAAAATCCTTCTAGCTTCCACCCACTGCTTGGTTCCAAAATCACGTCTACATTTTTAGGCATTTGTTATGGCAGCACTCCATTTCAGCACAGGGTTCAATCAGAGAAGAAATACTACACACACACACACACACACACACACACACACAAACACACACGGGGTGTGGGGGGCAGGGGGGTGTTGATTGTCCTTAATTGTAGGAGCTAGTTAAACAGTATCTATGAGTCTCTTGTCTTCACATCTGATGCTGGAGTTTTAAGTCCACAAGGCAGGCAGAATCAGAAAGAGATGATAAAGATCAAGCACAAATAAGAACCTATAAGCATGAGGTTGAAGACTGCTATGATTTGAATGTTTGCTCTCTCCACAACTCATGGTGAAATTTAGTTGCCATTGTGACAGTATCGTGAAGTGGGGCTTTTAAGAGATGTTTAGGTCATAAAAGCTCAACTCTCGTGAATAGACTAATGCTGTTATTGCAGGAGTGGGTTCATTATCACAGGAGAGGGTTTGCCTCCCTACTTTGCCCTTCTGCCATGGGAGGATGCAGCAACAAGGTATTCACAAGATGCCAGCCCCATGATCTTAGACTTTCCAGCCTCTGTAATTGTGAGCCAATAACTTTTTGTTCATTATAAATTACTTAGTTTGTAGTATTCTGTTTCAGGAGCACGAAAATGAATAGCCCCGTGAGGACAGACTGAAACCTGTACCAGTTGTTAATGCCTCTAACCATGGTAGCATGAGTATCTTGCAGAAGCCAAGGCTCACTGTCACAGCCAAACACAATACACATGATCCAGGAGTCAGAAGCTGAAGGAAAATCCAGAAGAACATGGAGCAGTTGCTGCTTCACAGCACTGAGGTGAGTCAGCAGATCAGTGACAAGGTGTGAGAGCTACAAAAAGGCTGAAGTCCTCTACCTCTCCTACAAGAATCTTCCTGTGGCCTTCTCTCAGTGGAAACATACAGGAAAGAGAATTCTGGAAAAGGTGGCTCAGCCTGGCTAAATGGACGTGTTATCAAGTCACCACACACCATCATATTTGTAGTTCAACCAGTGGAAAGGAAGAAGGATATGAAGATCTCACCCTCTTCTAATTAAGGACACTTCATCAAAGAGACACCTGGCTCTTCTACTTTAACCCCATTGGCTGAAACTTAGTCAGTGACTGACTACACTTAGCTGCAAAGGAGGCACAAAATATAGTCTTTATTCCTGGGCCAGGAATTGTGTTCCTAGGGAAGGAAGAAGGATGGCTATTGGGAGATGACTTGCAGTCTCTGCCACAGTATACTTGGCTCTGCTCGGAATGTCGTTTCCTCCTTCTCTGTTTGGCAAACTCTAGTTCACCCCTATAGATCCAGCTCGATTATCATCCCTATGGCAAAACCTTCACTCTTTGTTTTTCCATTGGGTTTTATAAGTCCCTGTACCTTGGCATTTTCTTGTTTATTCATTTACCAAGTTTTAAGTCCCTTCATATGTCCAGTATTGCTCTGGGAACTGGGGATTTAGCAGTGACAAAACAAAGTCCTTTCCTGTACAAAGCTTATTGCTTCATGATTATTTATGATCCTTTGTATTCTAAGGCTGTCCCAATTTCAGAGAAAAGGAGAACAAGATTCATGGGTAATTTCAAGCAATTTTATTCCTGACTGAAAATGTAAATCTGTTATCTAGAATTACAGTTGAATAATTAAGTCTTCAAAAGTACATCGTATTCCTTCCTATTGATCACAACGGTAATATTTGTGATTCATAAATCATGTCTAATTTAGGGAATCATGGACTTTGAAAAGATCTTGGAGATTATCTGATAAAACCACCTCAGTTTACATGAGAAGTCTGAGTCTTGAGTCACCGAGATTATATGCCTAGGATTTTGTGCCAGGTTAGTGCCAGGGCAGGAAGTAGAACCTAAGAGTATTAATTTGTACACAGATGCCCTCGATATTTTGTGTTTTAATAAAACAAAAACAGAGTTTTAAAAAATTCAGTTGCGTTTATAAAATTAGTCTTTCCAAAAATTATAGCTTCAAAATTCAGATGAAAAAAAATTTGTTGTAAGAATAGGGGTATGTTGGGGCACATGTGTATGTGATAGTTTTAAGGACAGTTTCTAGTTCCAATGTGTGAAAAATATAAATCATTTGAACATAAACATATTAAAGAGTGGTAATATGGATGTAAAATGTTACATTTTAAGTGTGACAGATGAAACCTCACGTCAAGCTCTATGTAGCCCTTTTCTAAAATTTCATGGACTCTATTAGAGTTCTGCTTCATGTTAATCTGATATCTGTAATAGTACTCTCTCTCTCTCTCTCTTAAAACTGAAAATCAGAGCTTTAGTTGAAAATTGACATTAAAAAAGAAAGTCATTTGAGCAGCAGTTTTAAGCAGTCTCTGAATTCTAACACACATCTTTGCTCTTTGAACCTTTGCTCCCACACACCAACAGATGCTGTCTTAAACACACACCCCCACATTCACACCTCCACGCTCAGCCTCTCATCCCCCCTCACAGAGCTCTGACACATTTGTTCTACCTCCTTCATCTTGGGGAGACAGTGTGAAGGGTAAATGAAAGTCAGGAGCACAGATGCGTAATGTATAAATGTGTGTACTACACAAACCTATGGAAAAAAGCCTCCGATGAAATAAATAGTATTAATTTATTTCATAAAAATCTAGTTTCAGTAGAATTAGTGAAGATATAGCCACTTCTTTCAGGTGAAATTCATGAGATTAAAAGTGAAGATTATGACGCAGAGTTTAATTTGATCCATTTTTAATCACAATGTTTCTGAGCAAATACAATAAATCAACGATTTCTTTAAAAAGGATATAAGACAGTGCTGTTGAATTAGCTCTAATAGTCCTACAAGAAGAAATAACAGTTTAATTTTTTTTGATGTTGCAGGAAGATTAAATTTAACTCACTAAATTTTGCCTTGGAGCTTAAAGTCTTTGATTCTGCACTATATTTAGATTTAGGAGGATACAATTAGATCAAAAGTTATATTTTTAATGTACATGAATATGAAAAGTCATCAATGCTAAAAATATACCAGCCAAGAACTGTGGGAAATGCAAAGTTACTGAGTAAGATAGGTGTTATAAAGTCTCTCTGAAGCAGCAGTCATTTACTATATGTTACTGTTGCTGACAAAGCACTTTGTATTTTATATGGTAAATTTTTGTTTATCAAGAATCTTGGAGGTTCTTAAAAGCAATAAACTTATGAAAAACAGGGTAGAACAATGTATGCTTTCTCCACTAATGAGTAGAAGGAGCTCGCCTCTGACACAAGCTAAGACTCTAGGGGATGAATGGGATACTTTTGGTCACAAGTAGCAGAAAACCTGACCAAAACTATCTGAAAAGGAAATTTCATGGCACAAGTGACTGAAAAGCCTAATTGTAGGGCCCAGGCTTCAAGCATAACTGGACTCAAGCTAAACAATTCAACAGTAATTGGGTTCCTCTCCATCTTGTAATTCCACCTTCTGTGTGTTTTCAGTATCAGGGTCAATGTGGTCATGCTCCAGTCCTTCCATTCTCTTAGGTTCGAGACCAACGAGCAAGAACAAGTCAGCTTCCCCAGGAACTCAGAGTTACTGACTTAGCCTTGTACTTATCACTGAGCTAATTGCAGTGGCTAAGGGAATATGATGGACTGACTGGCTTATGCTTAAGGAATGTATTTTGCCTTTGAGTGGGGACAGAGGTGTAGTCTTAATCATATGGACTGAGAGTCAGGGAGAATGGGTGAGGAGTAAAACTCAGTATGAAAATTGAGAGCTGTTGCAGAGACAGAGAATGGATGGGATTGTGGAATACAAACCACATATACCTACTATAGAAGGAATCTCAACTGTGGCCATAGAGAGATGGTTTTACTGGCTGTGTCAAAATCAGTAGCCCTAGATTAAAGGCACTGATAAAAATGTATAGTAAATCTATCATTTACAAGGCAGATGTGCCCCTGAATCATCAAGTGGTTGTATAATGACAATTATACCACTCACCATGCAGTGTTTTTGGTGAGCATTAATAAACCAATGCATGGATTAATAAACCAATGCAATAAAGGATTAATAAACCAATACAATGTCTGAATGTTTGTCCCCTCAAAATTCATATGTTGAAATCCTAACAACAAAAGTGATGGTATTAGGAGGTGAGCACTTTGAGAGGTGATTAGGTTATGAGGGTGGAGCTCTGGTGATTGGAATTAGTGCCCTTATAAAAGGGGTACCAGGGCCAGGTGCAGTGGCTCATGCCTGTAATCCCAGCACTTTGGGAGGCCAAGGCAGGCAGATCACCTGAGGTCAGGAGTTCGAGACCAGCCTGGCCAACCTGGTGAAACCTCCTCTCTACTAAAAATACAAAAATTAGCCAAGCGTGGTGGCATGGGCATGTGGTCCCAGCTACTTGGGAGGCTGAGGCACAAGAATCAAGGTGGCTCACACTGCAATCCCAGCACTGTGGAAGGCAAGGAGTTCAAGGCCAGCCTGGCCAACATAGCATAACCCTTTCTCTAATGAAAATACAAAAAATTAGCCATGTGTGGTGGTGCACACCTGTGGTCCCAGGTATTTAGGAGGTTGAGGCATGAGAATTGCTTGAACCCAGGAGGTGGAGGTTGCAGTGAGCTGAGATTGCACTACTGCACTCCAGCCTGGGCAACACAACACTTAATCACAAAAAATAAAAAATAAAAATAAAGAGACACCAGAGACCCCTTAGTTCCTTCTGCCATGTGAAGACACAGTAAAATGACAGTCGTCTATGAACCAGAAAGTGAACCCTCATCAGAAACACCAAATTTGCCAGCCCCTTGATCTTGGATTTCCCAGTCTCTAGAATTATGAGAAGCAAATTTCTGTTGTTAATAAGCCACCCAGTCTATGATATTTTCTTATAGTAGTCCAAACAGACTAAGACAGTGTGTGAACACATAGGTGTTTAATAAATGTCAATTATCTTCCCATTTCCCTTCCAGTCAAATTTTCCTTTCTAAGGTTGGGAATTCTTCAGAATAGGAAGTATGTCTATGTCTAATTTATTATTTTTTTAATCTCTAGAATTGAGAACAGTATCTGAACAGTATCTAACACACAGTAGGAAGTTAATGCATGATGAACAAACAGGTGTTAGATATATTAGTTAGGTTATAAGTAAGCTGTTGCAACAAAAAGACTTCAAAATATATAGTAATGGCTTAAACAAGGTAAGTGTTTCTTTCTCTTTCATGAAGCAGTCTGGAGCTTCTGGGCAGTGCTTGTTAGGAAGGCACTGTGCTTCTGTAGATCACACAGCTTCCTTTAGTCTTTTTATTCCAGCTTCTCCTTTTTTTCCTCATGGGCATGATCGGAGCTTGCTGACCACCATCACAATTGCATTCCAGCCCAAAGGAAGCAGGAAGATATGCAGGGCAAGCAGCTTTCTCTTAAGAATGTGATGTTACACACTCTCTTCTATTTATATCCCCTTGGGGAAAACTTGGTCAACCGGCTACAAAAAGCTGCAAGGAATGCCTCTAACAAGGCAGTCACATGCAAGATAAAATTCCACTAACAAAAGAAAGATTAGGAGACTGGAAAGGTCCACTAAAAAAAGAAACATTAGGAGATTGGAGGTAGGGGATCAATTAGCGGTCTCTGTCACATGCAGCCATGTGAAGGTCAGAGACATTGGAACCGTGGAGAAAACTTTGCCTCATTTTCTCTGCATCATTGTCAGTAAAAAACCAATATGGAAGTGACCCTGAATTATATTTAAGTGTTGTATGTAAATGAGCCCCTTCATGTTAAGGCTAAAGACAGAAGATTAATGAGACTGGATGACTAGTGGATTGACTAAGAAGGATCTTACATACATTCTAGAAAGCACCCTCTCGGCCCACCTAATTTTATGATGTCAGAACCATGAACTTAAATTTTATTTATTTGATTTCATTCTCAATGTTACTTCTCTGGGAATGATTCACCCTCATTCAAACATCTCTTCATATAAAAGTGCTAAAGAATATAGGAGGCTTTATTTGAGCTAAGAATTATATTGTCAACCAAAGACATATAAAAGGATCTTAATTGATAAATATACTTACAATCTGTTCTATGTTGAAGGGAGTTGTCCCAATTCAGATATGACATGTTTAAGGCAGTTAGAGTCCCAGAAAATCTGGGGCAGTTCAATTTTAGGTATCTGATATTGTCACTAATTCCTAAACATTTCTGAGCATGCATCACCAATATATGTGTATTTATTTATTAATATATATGTGTCCACTAGCATACATATGAGGTATTATATATGTTGTTATAAAATATATTCTGTTACATATATTTTATAATATGTATAAAACATACATTAAAACTAAAATTTTTAAATGTGTGCATTATAAAACATACACCGAAACTGAAATTTTAAAAGGATAAGCCAAAGTCATTACAAATAGAAATTCTAATATTTAATACCACATGCTTTTGGGGCTCATGCATACAAATATGAAAACCACTGTACTAGTTAATTATAGAATCAGAACCGGAACCCAGGTCTCCTGACTTCTAGCTCACTGGTCTTTCCTCTTAACCTTAATCTTTCCATTCATCTTTCTAATACCTCATTTTAAAGTATAGGGCAGGGTCCAGTACCAAATAAGATGGAGCAAATTCATCCCATTTTAATTTTCCTGTTAAATCAACAACTGCCCTTGACAAAATACATAACTCACTTACCAGAAGATCCTGAAAGGTGGATAAAAGAAATTGTATTGAGTATGAACTGTTTTTCTCTATACTCTCAACACTTCTGGTTACCAAAATGCGTAGTGCTTTTTTCTCACACCAACCAATTCTCTGGCACCTCTGGGTATCTTATAACTGAATTTAATCTGACACTACTACCTGGAGTTAGTGCAGACCCCACAGGGTAAGGGCTCAGTTCCCACAAGACGGCCCCCACTTCAGACACCAGTTACAAGTCCAGGTTATGACCTGTACTTCTGACCAACCAGCTATAAATCAGGCTCTTGCAACAGCCTCCTTGGGTTCAGTCATTTGGTAAAATGGCTCACAGAACTCAGCGAAACACTTATTTATGTTTACCAGTTTATTATAAAGGATATTACAGTGGACACAGATGAGCAGCCAGATGAAGAGGTACCTAGGGTAAGGACAGAAGAGCAGGAGCTTCTGTCCCTGTGGAATTAGGCTGTGCCACCCTCCCCTTATGTGGATGTGCTCACCAACCCAGAATCTCTGTAAGCCCCATAATTCAGGTATTGTTATGGTGGCTTCATTATATAGAGCATGATGGAGAGTGAGGCTGGGAAGTTTCAAGCCATGGCAAGGCTTCTCTGGCAACATCAAGTTGCCTCATTACAACAAAAGATGTTCCTATCACCAGGAAATTCCAAAGGGTTTGGGAGCTCTGTATCAGGAATCGGGGTTAAAGACAAAACAATAAAACAAAATATGCTTCTACCACCTCTGTTGCTTAGGAAATAATAAAGGTTTTAAGAATTCAGTGTAAGACAACAAAAAAAGAAAATTTCAGGCCAATATCCCTGATGAACATTGCTGCAAAAATCCTCAATAAAATACTGGCAAACCGAATCCAGCAGCACATCAAAAACCTTATCCACCACGATCAAGTCATCTTCATCCCTGGGATGCAAGGTTGGTTCAATATACGCAAATCAATAAACATAATTCATCATATAAACAGAACCAATGACAAAAACCAAATGATTATCTCAATAGATGCAGAAAAGGCCTTTGATGAAATTCAACACCCCTTCATGCTAAAAACTCTCAATAAACTAGGTATTGATGGAACGTATCTCAAAATAATAAGACCTAATTATGACAAACCCAAAGCCAATATCATACTGAATGGACAAAAGCTGGAAGTATTCCCTTTGAAAACCGGTGCAAGACAAGGATGCCCTCTCTCTTTTTTTTTTTTTTGA
>NW_016815004.1:53729-94335 GCF_001698545.2 Rhinopithecus bieti | reverse complement strand
GGCTGAGGCAGGAGAATGGCGTGAACCCAGGAGGTGAAGCTTACAGTGAGCTGAGATCGTGCCACTGCACTCCGGCCTGGGTGACAGAGCGAGACTCCATCTCAGAAGAAAAGGAATTCAGTATCAGAAACCAGGGGTAGAGAGTATGTATATGATATATGTGTGTGTGTGTGTGTGTGTATATATATGTATATATATGTGTGTGTATATATATTTATTATTATTTATTTATATATTTATTTCTTATTATTTCACACCAGGTAACTAGGGACTTGAAGAGTCCCTATATTTTATATACTATATATATGTATATATTATATATATATATAAAATACCAGAATATATATATATATATAAAATACCAGAATATACACACATATATATATGTATACAACACCAGAACTGGGACCTGACGGTGAGTTTCTTGGTTTTTTTCTCACCTCCTAGATATTCAGGCCTGTGTGTAAGAGATGCCTGCAAACTGGAAACAACAATGGGCACAGACAAAAAAAAGCCCTTCCCCCATCCCCCTTAAATCCCTCTTTCTAGCCAGAATACTAGGAAAGGTACAGCCCAACAAGACAGAAATCTTTTAACTATATATGGTAAGCAAAAGTCTAAGATGTCTCCTAAGATTTCCCATCACTGATGTACATGCCTCGACCTGGAATCGTGAATTTGGTGGAGTTTATTCCTGTGATTAGGTTACACTATATGGTATAGTTGACCTTAAGATAGGAAGATTATCCAGGTGGTCCTGGTCTAATCGCATGAGCCCTTTAAAAGCTGTTTTCTCTGGCTACTTGCAGAAGGGGAAGTCGGGAGATTCAAAACGAGAGAGATTAGACATGAAGAAGGTTTTCTTGAGCTAAGATAGAAGGGTCCATTTGGCAAGGACCTGAAAGTGGCCTCTAAGAGAAGAGTGGTCCCCAGCTGACAGCTAGCAAGATAATGGGGATTTCAGTCTGTTAACTGAAAGGAAATGAATTCTGCCAACAATATGAGGGAATTTGGAAGGTAATTTGCCTGCTTTTGAGGCAAACACTGTGAAAAAAGGCATGCCCCTCCCTCATTCCACTAGTATTATTGTAGTAGAGTTGGTTGGTGGGCTCTGGCTTTCACTCCTCTGTTAATTTTCTGTTGCTATTGTAACAAATTACCAAAAAGTTAGTGGCTTAAAAGAACAAAAATTTACTGTTGTACAGTTCTGGAGATCCAAAATTCAAAATGGGTCTTATGGGGCTAAAATCAAGGTGCACACAGAGCTGCATTTTTTCTGGAGGCTTGAAGGGATGATCCATTTTCTTGCCTGTTCCAGCTTCCAGAGTCTGCCTGTACTCCTTGGCCCATGGCCCCTTCCTCTATCTTCAAAGTACATCATTCCAACTGCTACTTCTGTAATTACATCTCACCTTTTCTATTGACTGTCTTACCTTTCTCTTATAATGACACTTGTGATCGCATTGGGCCCACCTGAATACCCTTCCCATATGAAGATTCTTATCTTAATCACATGTTCAAAGTCCCTTTTACCAGCAAGGTAACAGATCCTTAGGTTCTAGAGATTAAGATGTATACAACTCTAGGCTGAGGGGAATTATTTTGTCTACTATAAACCCCTACAGAATGACACTGTAGAAGAAGTTTTATAAACTAAATTAACATTTGAATCACAACCCACAAAAGTCAGCTAGGATGTGCATTCTGAACAGAGTTAACTACTTTATAAAATACGAGATCCAAATAGGAGCTAGAGTCTTATAATACCCAGAAGTCCAAGATACAGTCAAAAATTGCTCACCATATCAGGAAAACCTCAAGTCAAATGAAAAATGATCAATAGATGCCAACACCAAGATGACACAGATGGAATTTATTTAGATAATTATCAGACAGTGATTTTATTTTCTAAATTTACAAGTATTTTTATTTATACATGGTAACAACTATGCATTTTTTGTGTCAGAGCTATTTTTTGTATATGTTTAAGGCGTACAACATGATGTTTTGACATACTTACATGTAGTGAAATGGTTACTACAGTCACCATTTAGTATATATGTCATCTCACATAGCTACTCTCAGACAAGGATTGTAAACCAACTATCATAAAAATGCTCCAATAAGCACTTATAAACACTCTTACATCAAATGAAAAGTAGAAAATTTAACAAAGAAATAGAAGGTATCTTTATTCTTAGTTTTCCTTCATATTCATTCTTGAAAGATATTTTTACTGGATGTAGAATTCTGGGTTGACAGTTCTTTCCTTTTAGGGCTTTCAAAATGTTTTGCCTCTTCCTTTTGTCCTTCACATTTCTGATTATAAATCTGCTGTCACTTAAATCATTTTTCATCAGTTGATAATGTGTGGTTTCTCTCTTGCTGATTTTAAAAGTTTTTCTTTGTTGTTGTTAGTTTTCAGAAGTTTGATCATGATGCGTTTGAGTGTGGATTCTTTAAAGTTTATTCTGCTTGAGGAACACTCACTTTCTTGAATCTGTAAGTTTAGGTCTTTCACCAAATTTGAGAAGGTTGGGCCATTATTTCTTCAATTATTTCTTCTACCCAGCATTCTTTTTACTCTCCTTCTGAAGACAATAACCTGTGAGACAATAACTGTGTTGACTGTAGTAACCATTTCACTACATGTAAGTATCTTGAGACATCATGTTGTATACCTTAAATATACACAAAAAATAACTGACACAAATAATGCACAATTGTTACCATATATAAATAAAACACTTGTAAGTTTAGAAAACCTAACACAGTTATTGTCTCTCAGGTCCTTGGGGATTTGCTCATTTTTTAAAAATCTCTTTTCTCTCCATTGTTCATATTGGTAATTTCTATTGCTCTGTCTTTGAAGTCAGACTCTTCTGTCATCTTTATTTTGTTATTGAGCCCATTCTCACAGCCAAAGACTCTGTTCCCATCCTGTTTTGAGGTTAGAAAGAAAGAAATGGCCAAGGCTGGTAAACCCAGTTTTCAGGCTACTGGGAGAAAGAATAGAGAGTTCATTTGGTGTGGGTAACTTTGAGGATCCAGTTTGTATAGTGGGAAACCTTGGTGGTGTAGCTAATATCAACATTCAGAGTACAGCCTTCTGACTAGGATAGAATCCCGTAGAGCAGATTTTGGCACAGGAGTGGAGCAGCAACTATTTTCTGTTAGTAAGAGGAGAGGTGGGTCAGGCAGGGCAGCCAAAACAAAAGTGATACAGTACCAAGTCTCTATTTGAGGGGCCAGAATAGAAAGACTTGGGCGATAAGGGCTGGGAGAAATGCCTCCTAACCCACTTAGGCCACATCAGGGGAAGCCATGGAGAAATAACACTCAGAAATTTGTACCCCCTGATATCTAAGTTCATTCATGACTGGAAGAAGGATACATATTCCTTCCTGATCCCCATTTACCCTGATCTCTTCTTGTGTTGAGATTGTGTTGGGTTGAAGGATATGTGTGGACCCCAAAACAGTGTTCCAGACCAAATTTAGGGAAGGCAGAGGGAAAAGAGTTACCCAGCATGTATGCTCTCTAGAGATGATCTTGCACAGGACATGTTCTGAGACTTTAATAGGAATCTGTCTTATAGAAAACTCTTGGAAATCTCCATTAGGGAACCAAATGACACCTTGGTTTATCTGGATGTCAGGTTTTATGTAGAAGCACACCCGAGAAAGAAGAAGGTAATATTCTCTTTGGTCCTTCATATATTCAACTTCCTTTCTTCTCTTCTTCCCTCCCTCTTTTCCGTTATTAACTTCACCATCATTCAATGATGGAAAAAGACAAAATAAAAAGAAACCAAAGAAGAGGAGAATGGATAAGAAAGTGAGAAAACTATGGCCGGGCGCGGTGGCTCAAGCCTGTAATCCCAGCACTTTGGGAGGCCGAGGCAGGTGGATCACGAGGTCAGGAGATCGAGACCATCCTGGCTAACATGGTGAAACCCCGTCTCTACTAAAAATACAAAAAACTAGCCGGCGTGGTGGCGGGCGCCTGTAGTCCCAGCTACTCCAAGGCTGAGGCGGGAGAATGGCGTGAACCTGGGAGGCGGAGCTTGCAGTGAGCCGAGATCACGCCACTGCACTCCAGCCTGGGCGACACAGCGAGACTCCGTCTCAAAAAAAAAAAAAAGAAAAGAAAGTGAGAAAACTGAGATCTGGTTCCAACGTTGTTAATGGCATATCTTGGGCTTATGCATGCATGCTTTTATTTACCATTGTTCAGAAGTGTCTCATGAACAAGCCAGCTCTATTGCTCTATAATCATAGTTGTATGATAACCCTCATTTACTGGGTACTGAAGAAGCACTAAGGGGTTGTCTTGAAGGTCACTCACTGTAATTCCTCCATGTCCAGCCAAAGATGGTGACATGACTCCCACTCTGTCACCTTTCAGCTGAGAACAGTAAACATTTATTATCTCACAGTATAGGACAGCAATTTAAGAGTGGCTTAACTGGGTGATCCTGGCTCAGGGTCTCTCGTGAGTTTGCAGTCAAGATGCTGCCCAGGACTGCAGTCATCTGAAGGCTTTACTAGGGCTAAAGGGTCTACTTCCAAGAGGGCTGACTCAAATCGCTTTTGGCAGGAGGCGTTAGTTCTTTTCTACATGAATCTCTCCCTAGGGTTGCTTGAATGTCCTCATCATATAATAACGTGATTTCTTTCAGAGCATGTGATTCAAGAGAGAGCAAGGAAAGGAAGTTGCAATGTCCTAGAAAAACCACATCATCACTTCTGCAATATTTTATTAATTAGAAGCAAGTCACTATGCCCAACCCACCCTCAACAGAAGGGGAATTAAGCTCCACCTCTTGAAGAAAGAAGAATCAGAAATGTGTGTGCATATTTGAAAACCATCACACATGGTATCATCAGTATAGTGGATTATGGTGTTGATGTGCAGAGTGTCCAGACAGTCCAAGTCCCTTTGGGTTATATTGTGACAGAAGGCACAAGAATTAGCCTGCTCAACGCTGTAAAAGTCTGTGTCAATCCTGTGCTTTTGTTTCTCTTTCTTTACAGGAAAAGAAATTAATACATTTGCCAGTGAATGCAAGGTACTTGAGGCCAGGTTAATCAGTTTGTTCTAGCAAAGATATATCTTGCATAACAAAAGCAATTGGGGCAACTATTTGGTTGAGTTTATTATCTGCCAGGATCAGACCAATTTTTGCAAGGGCCTGACAGGTGAATTAAATGAGGATGAGTGAGGGCCATCACCCTGCATCCTTTAGGTCTTAAAGAGAAGCACTAATTTCTGCCATTCTTCCCAGGATGCAATATCACTTTCTTATTTACTATCTTAGTAAGAAAGTGAATTTTGTTTCAGATATTTCTCTTAGTCTCCCCTACTAACATAGCTTTTACCCCACAGTACAAGGAATCACTGCAGAGGTTCTGCCAGCTACCAAGGATAGCTATTCCAATTACACATCAGGAAACCAGAGAAATGACCCTTTCCTACTTTATTTTTCTCCATAGCACTTGTCATTATCTAACCTATGTTACACTATTCATTTTATTTGTTATTTGTCTCCTCAATGAATATTCTCTATAAAGGAGGGCAGTTTTGTCTTTTCTTAACTGATTTTTTTCCCCATGATTACAAATTACCTAACACATCATTGCCATTTTATAGTTCTAGCTCATAGCAGGTGTCCAATAAATATTTGCTGAATGAAAGAATGAATATGAATGTTGCTGTCATTGAATAATAATATGAATGTTGTTATTATTGTTCTAATTGTCCCTCAGATTTTTCCGCCTCCCTCAGCAAATGTGAATCCAAGTGTGAAATATTCATTCTGGGGCAAATTAGGGAAAGGTTTCCACAAAGGATCACAGATTGCCATCGCACTTAAGTCTTTCATGGTGCACCAGCACGTGTGTTGAAGAGGTAGAAGGCAGACCAGGAGGGGCACCACTTCAAGGTTCTCAGCACCTTTTATATCTCTCTCTTCCCCCAATGTGGGTTAAAGTACACATATTTAATCTCCCACATTTTTCACTGGTAATTATTGGTGTTTTGGGATCACACACAGACACATACACACACACACACACCTGCCAAGGACATACATTAATTCTGAAAGACACTATGGTTTAAATCATAGATAGCAACTAGTTTGGCCTCCTAGAATCAACTTGCTTATTTTTAAAGTATTTGAATTAGTCATAAAATATTTAAATACTTTCAGGCTTCTTGTGAAAAAATAGAAAGATCTGGCTATTACCAGTTTTACTAGTTCCTAGAAGTGAATGCTCATTCTTGGATGGGCATGTGCTTTCCATTTATTACAGTCCTAACCATTCATTATTGTCTCCTTCACACTGAGGCTGAATGACAGCTGTCATTCATCAATGTATGGGTGAGACCATTTTTCTTACAGTTAAGAAGAAAGTGATACCATTTTATATCTAAGTCCTTTTCAAAGTTGGAAAATAAAATATAGACAAAGAGGAACATATATGTTAAGAGAAATGGAAAAGAGTGTTTTGAGGATGTAAGGGGAGCAAAGATCATGCCGAAGCATTTAATATATAACATGCAAATAAAGTATGACTGGGTCCATAGAGTGCAATTGAAGGTGTCAGGACCTTCAGTTTGCAATTCTTGCTCTAACTCAATAAAAATAAATAAATCATATAGTCTACTTACCTCATAATTTGCATGGTACTTCTTTCCCTTTTAGGGAAAATTACAGATTTTAAATCTGTAATTCTCATTACTATGTAAAGCATTTTAGTTTCTTTTCTTCATATTAACTTCTTCCCCCCAACACACATATAGACCCATTCACCTCCCAAATTTTTTTGTCCTTTGGGAATAGAAATACAGAACTCTGTATTTCTCTTCTGTGGTTTGGATGTTTCTACCCCTAAGCATCACGTTGAAATTTGATCCCCAGTGTTGGAAGGGGGCCTATGGGAGAGGTTTGGGTCACAGGGTTGGATCCCTCATGAATGGCTTGGTGCCTTCTCTTGGTAATAAGTGAGTTCTCACTCTATTCAAAGAGCCTTGCACCTCCCCAAACCCCTCTTCCTTCTCTGACCATGTGAGCTCTGCACAAGCTAGAATCCCCTTCTTCCACCAGGAGTCAAAGCCACTTGAAGTTTTCACCAGAAGCAGATGCTGGTGTCATGCTTCTTGTACATCCTGCAGAATCATGTGTCAAATAAACATCTTTTCCTTATAAATTACCCAGCCTCAGGTACTCCTTTATAGCAATCCAAATGGACTAAGATAGACTCATTGTTAGTTCATACGCTTTGTAACTGTTGAGTCCTTATTTATACAAACAAAAGCTTTGCAATTCTGGCTCAGAAAAGATTTAATTAAAATCTTAGCTAAGGACCCTCATTCTCTTTACTTTCAATATGGAGAAAAGAAAGAGAAGTATTTATTTTTCCAGTAACTTTCAGTTGATAATTTTAGGATTTAATAACTAAATTATAACAGCACAAGTAAAATTGTATGTTGGTAATGTAATTTCTGGGATGCCCTTAGCTAGTAAACACACTTGGTGATTAGAAAAATGGAACACCAGGCTGGGTGCAGTGGCTCATGTCTGTAATCCCAACACTTTGGGAGGCCGAGGCGGGCGGATCACCTGAGGTCGGGAGTTCAAGACCAGCCTGGCCAACATGGTGAAACCCCTCTCTACTAAAAATACAAAAATTAGCTGGGTGTGGTGGCACACACCTGTAATCCCAGCTATTCAGGAAGTTGAGGCAGAATTGCTCAGCTTCTGATCAATTTGAGAGATAATTGCTTGAATCTGGGAGGCAAAGTTTGCAGCAAGCTGAGGTCATGCCACTGCACTCCAGCCTGGGTGACAGAGGGAGACTCTGTCTCAAAAAAAAAAAGGAAAGGAAAAAGGAAAGGAAAGGAAAGGAAAGGAAAGGAAAGGAAAGGAAAGGAAAGGAAAGGAAAGGAAAATGTAACATCAGGTAGAACTATCCAAGTGTTTTTTTTTTTTTAAAGCCAAACACAAATCCATCACAATTCTGGCATTTACTTTAAATGATAGGGTATTGGGCCATATTTGTCAATCTCTTGTAAGGAAACCAGGGTGTTTTATATTTACCTGAATATGTCTTTCTACCTCTACCACCCTTTCCTTCTTCATTCAAGTCAATTATAAAAGTAAGGCAGTTACTGAGCCCAATATTCACTGATAACAAAGCAGGAAGCTTATGGGTATGAATCAGAGTGGGGATGACTCATCAAAAGCCAAATATTTGTATGGAAAGCTCCCCTAAAATGGCACAAAAGCAAATATTTATAAATATGTTAAAAAAGCATTGTGAAACTCTTGGGGAGGAGGGGTTAAAATATTGCCACACATTCCTAATTACACCATTACAATAAAACACTGCTTTGCTATCATGAAGTTTGACCCAGGCTCTAAACTCTTTAGAAATGGGGTTGCTATAATTGGCTATAATTAGGCCTGATCCTGACTCATAGTACTTCTTACTTTGAGATATCACTCTATTTTGATAACTTCAGTCTCTATTTTCCTTTTTATTTTTATTTTTTGTTTGTTTGTTTTCTTGAGACAGAGTCTCGCTCTGTTGCCCAGGCTGGAGTGCAGTGGTGCAATCTTGGCTCACTGCAACCTCTGCCTCCCGGGTTCAAGCAATTCTCCTGCCTCAGCCTCCCGAGTAGCTGGGATTACAGGCATATGCCACCATAACCGGCTAACTTCTGTATTTTTAGTAGAGATGGGGTTTCGCCATGTTGGCCTGCCTGGTCTCAAACTCCTCACCTCAAGTGATCCGCTTGCCTTGGCCTCCCAAAGTGCTAGGATTACAGGCATGAGCCACCATGCCCGGCCTGTTTTTCTTTCCTTTTTTGAAGACAAGGTCTTGCACTGTGGCCCAGGCTTGGGTTCAGTGGTGTGATCATAGCTCACTGCAGCCTCCAATTCCTGGCCTCAAGCAATCCTCCTGAGTCAGCCTCCCAAAGTGCTGGGATTATAGGTGTAAGCCACTGCACCCGGACTATCTCTATTTTGAATGCATCAAAAATACATGTGCTACTTATGACAATTTTAAGTTTTCTGTAGATATTCCTCTTAATTGCAATCTGTACAGAGGACACAAGAAAAGGGCGATTAAAAATGAAAATTTGTTTCTTGATGAGGAAATCTTTACTTCAAGTAATATAAATATATATTTAAATTCTGCACCAGAATGTTGCCTATTTTTTTAAATGACTTTCTTTATCCTCCAAGTAAATATAGAATGGCTGTTTGCTTTAATTCTAACAGATACTTTTGGCACATTCCAGGTTCTTGCTTAGACTTCTCAGGTTTTCCTTTGAAAGAGTCCGTTATCCAGACTGATCTGGGGTCTATGGTAAGTCAGCTCCTGTTAGAAGCTGCCTTCAAATAGGAGGTGATGATGGAGGTGGTGGAAAGCTAGTGTTTCTCTCTCTGGTCCACATTTGAAAAGGCATCAGATATTCGGGAGGTAATTAGGCCAAGGGGCAAGCCCTCCTGCTAAACCAAGCTTTCTGTCCCTTTTCTGTGACTTCTACTGGGGATATGGAGTTTGTTGGCATATTTTAAAAAGGACATTGAGCCATGTAAGTATCTGTGATTGAATTCATCATTGAAGTAGGAAGCAGTACTCTTTCAGAATTTTATCTTGTATACAAGAAACCAGTGGAAAGTACTTAGGATGATGGCTGTAAGAGATGCAAGTAAAAGGGCTAGTATCAAGGAAAGATAATGTCATCTTGGATCTGCATAGTTGGGGCTTGTGTTATCTATTTCTGTTGTAAAAACATGTGAGTCTATGCGGACCATGGTTACAGATACAACCCTGCTTCCTTCAGTCAAGATCATGAGAAAATTGGTTCTCTGGGTAACTGGATTTCCCAGATTTCTGAAACTTTGCCTATTAAGCACAATAATGTAAATAAAATAACATAATAAAATAAAATAACCATAGAAAGTGGAAGAATCTCTGTGGAGTATGGCAGAAAGGGGTGGGGCAAAAGATTAGAAGCTTTAACTTCTGCATACTCTTCTGTATAAATACATTTTAATTTAACCAATATGTATTACTTTTACTATTTTAAAAGTTTACTTGAAACCATTTTTATATAAGTAAGTGGGTTGCACACTTTTGCCTTTCTAAACAGAGCCACAATGGGATTTAATTTGATGATTCACCATCATCATTATAAAAGTCAATTCCTGCCTGTGCCATAAAGCAATGGCAGCCTCAAACCGTCCTGGAGTACATGGAATGGTTTATTCCTATACTAACTCTCCTCAAATTTTTTATTTGCTTCTCATAAATTTTCTGCTGTTTGCTTTGCTATGAGATGGTCAGCTGTCATTCCACATGGACAGAATTTGGCCTGTGTTTAGCAGCCTCCCTTAAGAAAAATTTTGTTTTAGAGACAGGATCTGGCTCTGTCACCCAGGCTGTATGTGGTTCAGTGATATGAGCATAGCTCACTGCAGGTTCAAACTCCTGGGTTTAGTAATCCTCCTACCTCAGCTTCTCGAGTAGCTGGGACTATATGCATGAGTCTCAGTGCCTGGCAAGAATTTTTTTGTTTTAATTTAATGCTCCAAATTAGCTAAGTGGTTGGTAAGTCACATAAACTAACTTGTTAGAAGCGAACATAAAATAAAATTAAATGGGCATATAGTGAATATCAAAGGGTCACTCTTGTGAGCATGTACCAAGAATATAGCTTTCATGCATTTATTTGAAGGTCTCTCTTATTCTTTCCATCTGGATCTCAGCTATATTTTAGATATTATATGTCACCGGATAAAAGAGTTATAGATAAAGGAAGTGATGTTCTGCTGTCATTTAATAAAATGACTTCCAACATTTCTTCCCCACTTTGTGAAAGTATTCAGTGGCAGTCCAGGTAGATGCATGTGATGATGAATTGAAGCTTTCTCATTCTCCAGGCTAATTGAGATGATAGACCTGGATGTGCTGCCAGTTCTAGAATAATGTCTAAATCAGAAGTAATTGCCAGCATTTGGATAACCAAGGATTCATTTATAGTAAATGTTCCCTGACTTTTATGCTCTCAGTACTCTTCAATATGTATCAGGTTTACCAAATTCATATAAAAAAAAACATACATGTAGTCTCTAGTCTACTAGGTAGATCAGACAAGACCAGCTGATTCACAGATACATGGAAATAGATCAAATACGTAGCATGTGTTTGAAAGGAACTCTTTAGTTAGACAGGGAGTGGGGATTTTTTGACAATCCTTCTGAACGTGAGTCAGAGTGTAGGTTTGCATGGGTGAGTGTGTGGGTGTATACATCTGTGGGTGTCAGAAAGAGACAGCCAGAGATAGATGGCTGCGGTTCCTAGCTAGTAAAATGACTGCAATAGTAAAATAAATTTAAAGGCATGGAGCTTTATGGAGCCCTTTAAAGTAGTTTTGATAAACAATGTCTACAGACTTATCTGAAATACCAATTGCTTCCTGCAAAGAATTTAAATTATCCCTCCTTATACAATACCAGGCAATTTTCATTTACCACTTATTTGAAATTTGGTAATAATCACAAATGAAACCCTATCTTCCATTCCTAGCAGTCAAAATTTTTTTAAATGAGAAAATTGAGATAAATTGCCTGTGTTTCTCATCTAGAAAATGACCTTCAGCTATTTATAGGCCAAGACATGACAATAACTTGCCAAAGAAAAAAGAGCTAAAATGGGTAACAGGAGAAGCAGAATTTTATCTACAGTGATAACAAGTGATTTCTGATACACTTACCAGCATCTAGTAATTGGGCAACACAAAAATATAAAAAGAGGGAATTGCGTATATTATTACTTGCCTGGTTTTACCTGGGAGAATAATGTGGATGACATGGAGTCTATGCATAGAAACTCCATTTAACAAGAAATTCCCAGATCCTCATTGTTTTTGACAATTCCATGACTGTATTGCTTGGCCCTGGCAAGTTTGAATTTAAGTGCAAGTTGAGAGCTTACAAAGCTATACAGAGTATCACCTGAAACGAAAGCAAATAACCCCAGAAAGAAAAAGATGATGGATCAATATGCACAGACTGGATCATTCAATATGCTGTTCTGAGCCCCTCTGGTGTACCTCCTCCCCATGTTTGTTTCTAGAATTCCAGCCCTGCACCTGTCCTCAGAAATCTCAGCCCTTGAATTAACAGTTAAAGAAGCTAATAGACATTGTTTGTGCTAAGTGCTATTACACAGATGTCAATGGAGGATGCAATCATTAATTCTTCACCTACCAGTGGTGATTTTTTTTCCAAAGCAGAACTATTTTTTCTAATTATAAAAATAATGCACACTCATTACAAAAATTCAGATATGATAGAAAAGTATCATTTGCTCATGTAAGGAAAACTCACTTAAAGCCATTAGACACTAAAAGAAAAGAATCAGGGCTTCCTTACATATTCCTCCTTTGTAAGCAAACCTCTCCACTCCTTGCCATACATCACTTTTCATTATTAACTGGAGGAGAAAAGGTGACGCAATGTACTTGCCTAGTGGGCCAGAGACCTGGCTCACTCTTTGTTGCTACTACCTTTATGGCTATGCACTATTATTAGTTTTCACATAATGTAAGTGAAATATAAATTTATTTCAGGAACTACTTTAGGCTTGAAAAAATCCAAAACAATTGCATCTGCTTCTTGTGCGTTAGTAAGATCACTCCTGCACTCATAAGAAGGAAGTTCTCGCCTCTATTCTAAAATTCTGATTCTTTATCTCTCCTTCCCTGTCACAATTAGGAAGTCAAATCCTACTTAACTGGCATGTGGATGAGTAATGGCAGCCGTGAACCTTCACTAGGTTTGGGGCTCTTGATGTGGAGGATGAATAAGATGCAGAGAACGTGAGAGCCTTGTGCTAGTCAGAGCAGGATAGACTTATGTTATAGTTACCCAATTAATCTGAATCTACAGTAGCTTAACACAAGAAAGGTTTGTTTCTTGCTCATGCTACATGTTCATCATGGATGGGAGGGGCCCTCGCTCTAGGACTCAGGATGATGGAGGTTCTGCCATTGTGCAGCTGCACCTGCTCCCTATTACCAGGCCCTCCTTTTTTTTTTTTTTTTTTTTTAACATTAATTCCAATTTGAGTTGGCTGAAAATAGCAACATGCCTGGATTTGTCAGGCCAATTTCTGTAACAATTAGTTGTCTCTGGTTTTTAGAATTCTGGGTAATTTTTCTTTTGTTTATCTCAATGTTATAGTTTGTCTATAATCTCAGGGGTTTAAGACAATAGAATTTAAGCCAGGTGTGGTGACTCATGCCTATAATCCCAGCACTTTGAGAAAGCTCAGGAATTCGAGACCAGCCTGGGCAACATAGTGAAACTCCCTCTCTACAAAAAATACAAAAATTAGCTCGGTGCAGGGGCCTGCAGTCCCAGCTACTTGGGAGGCTGAGGTGAGAGGATCACTTGAGCCTGGGATACAAAGGTTGCAGTAAACTGTGTTCACACCCCTGCACTCCAACCTGGGTGACAGAGTGAGACCCTGTATCAAAAACCAAAACAAGACAATAGAACTTATTAATTGCACATGTAATAGTTCAGTGTGGCTATTTGATGAGCTGCCTTGCATAAGGTGACTCAGGGACATGGGCTCCCCCTTCCTCTGCCATCCCCAGGCCTTTAGAGTCCTCTGCTGATTCCTCTATATCAGGCAGACAGACACAGAAGAAAAGGATCAGGGGCCAGGCTTGGATGCAGCATATATCATTTCCACCCACATTCTGTTGGCCAGAATTCATGATCACACTTAACCTCAAGGGAGCCTGGGAGCTGTAGTCATCTGTGTGCACAGGAAGAAAAGGAAGAGGTTTGGTGACAGTCTCAGAAGAGGAACTAAGGAATCTGACTGCAGTTAGATATGTCTGAGGAAAAGAACATTATTTCTATTGCATTGTTCTTATTTCCTTCATTTATACTTAGATATTGTTTCTGACATGTTTATTTCATTTTCTTTTAAAACCAGCTTTTAAAAATGTTAATATCCAGCTTTGTTGAAAGTGTACAAAGATGAACATAATAACACTTAGCTGGTTGGCATGTAAACTAACATAATCTTACTGAAGGGAAATTTGTGTATATGAACCAAAAACCTTTAAAGGACTCTAGTGACCAATTCTACTTCCAGAATTTTATCCTGGGGAAACAAGCAGGTAATAGAAACAGATGTTTGGATTTATCATAGCATTGCTTATGGTGGTGAAACACTTCCATGACATAAATGTCCAACAATTGGAAGGAAAATAATAATGGTACTTTTAATAAATATCATGTGGCCATGAATGATACCATGGATGTCTATTTAGTGAAATTGAATGATATTCCTTATATATTAAGAGAACATACAAGTTCACAATCTCTGTGTCTGGAATATTCCCATTCCAGTTTTTCAAAGGATGATTTTACATGTGATTTGCATGTAACTCACATGCCTACACAAAGTATCACAAGCCAGCTGCCTCTGCAGGTTTCCTACTCAGAGAAAAGAAAGAAAACCATTGTCAGAGGGAGGGAGGTGAGGAATGAACAGCAATATATATATATATGGGTGTGTGTGTGTGTGTGTGGTGCGTGTGTGTGTGTGCATGATTTTTTACCTGATTATTTTTCTCTGGGCATTCTGAATCTGGGTGAGTTTCTTTTTTTCCTTTTTTGCTCACTTGTGTTTTCCATATAAACAGGTGATGTTGTCTAAAAAAAGAAATCTTTCTTATTTTAAAGCAAAAACCCCAAATCCTTAATATTTAAAACAAAAACACAGTTTTAACTCATAGGCATCTCAAAGAAAAAACAAAACAAAATACCACCTACTTACCCACACTGGCTTGGATAAAGGCCAACAAACGTCTCTTCCAGAGGGACCTTTCCTGAACACCTGGAGGAATCTAGATTGGGGGGTGGGGTGGGTGGGGGTGGGTTACGTGCCATATTCTTGACTGGGCCCTTGTCTCTGCACTGGGCTTAAGCAGATTGTAGGGTCCATGCATAGTTGCTGTTCATTCCCTCACCTCCCTCACTCTGACAATGGTCTGCTTTATTTTCTCTGAGTAGGAAACCTGCAGAGGCAGCTGGCTTGTGACACTTTGTGTAGGCATGTGAGTTACATGCAAATCACACGCAGAGTCACTCAGAATCCTTTCTCAGATGGTCCAAGTCAAGAATATTTGTCTTGAGTCTGCAGTATTACACCTAAAAACGGGCATGCACCTATGATATTTTTCTTAATTTCTTCCAGAATAAGTCAAATTACTGTAAGAAGAGGTTTCAGCTTTTAAGTTCACTATTCTTTTTGGAGTTATCCATGCATGCATGCTTACAAAAATTAAATTATTTTCAAAGACAGAATAATTTTCCACACAGTTAAACTCAAAGTAAGTGAAGAGCTAGAACATGATAATTTCCTCTAAGAATAGACATTCTTTATAGTTCAAATTACTTGCAATATGGATTTATAATAGCTGAAAGATGGGACAAAATTTTAATCACTTTCAGTATTAAGAATAGTGATTTTATGAACTGTAGACTTCACTCAGCAAAATCACACATCTCTGTCACCTACACATTGTTTCTTTCTTACTTTTTTTTTTTTTTTTTTGAGACAGAGTCTCACTCTGTCACCCAGGCTAGAGTGCAGTGGCACGATCTTGGCTCACTGCAAGCTCTGCCTCCTGGGTTCAAGCCATTTTCCTGCCTCAGCCTCCCAAGTAGCTGGGACTACAGGCGCCCGCCACCACTCCCGGCTAATTTTTTTGTACTTTTAGTAGAGAGGGGATTTCACCATGTTAGCCAGGATGGTCTCGATCTCCTGACCTTGTGATCCGCCCGCCTCAGCCTCCCAAAGTGCTGGGATTACAGGCGTGTGCCACCGCACCTGGCTACAAATTTCATATCCGTTAAAATTATATTCATTAACAAATTAATTCAAAGAAGTGTACTATTTATTTAGAGACAAAATCTTGCTCTGCCACCCAGGCTGGAGAGCAGCAGGGCAATCATGGCTCACTGCAGCCTCGACCTCTCAGGTTTAAGTGATCCTCCTACCTCAGCCTCCTAAGTAGCTGGGACTAAAGTGTGCATGCCACCATGCCTTGCAAAAGAAGTGTACTTTTTGAAAGACATTATCTACAACGAAAAATCAAAGCCAATCTTGGTTCTCTATTTAAAAATCAACTTGTATTGGCCGGGCGTGGTGGCTCAAGCCTGTAATCCCAGCACTTTGGGAGGCCGAGACGGGCGGATCACAAGGTCAGGAGATCGAGACGATCCTGGCTAACATGGTGAAACCCCGTCTCTACTAAAATACAAAAAACTAGCCGGGCGAGGTGGCGGGCGCCTGTAGTCCCAGCTACTAGGAAGGCTGAGGCAGGAGAATGGCGTGAACCCGGGAGGCGGAGCTTGCAGTGAGCTGAGATCTGGCCACTGCACTCCAGCCTGGGCGGCACAGCGAGACTCTGTCTCAAAAAAAAAAAAAAAAAAAATCAACTTGTATTACATCAGTATACTCCTCAGAAAATTATTATAAAACTAAGACAAAACAGAACATACTAAAATATCCATTTGTTTGCACCATTTCACACCCTATACTTGCCTAGGTTGCCTTTTGGTTTTTCAAACAGGATGAAAAACAGGAAATGCTGATAATCATATGCATCTCTTGTTGATTTTATTGATTAGCAGTAAGTTGAGAATTTTATTTTTAAGATAAGATATTAAGGAAGATAAGACGTTAACTCTCATAATCACTTAAGATTGTTTTATTTTTTTTAGAAACGAGCCCTCTGTGTTACCCAGGATGGCCTCAAACCCCTGGGCTCAAGGAATCCTCCCACCTCGGCTTCCCAAGTAGCTGGGACTATAGGTGCTGGCGACTACACCTGACTCACTCAGAATTTTTACAGTGGGTAGGAAAGAATTAGTCCCTGAGGGGAGGGGAATTAAAGTGCTAGTGTTGGGGTGAAAGGTCTAGGAAAGAGACCAGTGGTGGACCCATTGCCTCCTTCATTTCCCTGGTAGGCTCTGGCTGTATGTTTCTATAAGCTACTGTCTTGCTAAGATGCCTTTGCCACCATGAAGGATGCTGGGATCAACTAAAGGTGTCTTCTGGGGATAGCCTTGAGCTCAGTCCTCAATGTTATTCTCCTTTCTGAGACTATGTCTCCTCATCATTGGCTACTACCCTTGAGTGCCAACTCTAAGTGCTCATCCTCTGCTCCTGATTCACCATTCCCAGCGTTTCACTTCCTCAGTTCCATCATCAACCATCAGTAAAAGACCTTGGTTATTCTGGGACTTTCATCCTCAACCACTGCCTGCGGCTGGCTGCCCAGAGGACACGGTGCTTTTCCATGGCTGAAAATAGATGTGTGGGGCAGGTTTGCTGTAACTAGCAGAAAGCAGAGAGAGAAAGCAGCTTGCTGATCTCACCTGAGAATGACCCTACAACCATGTAGGGATCAGTGGGAGGGGCTAACACAAGTATAAAGGTACCTGAGTGTACAATTTGCTCTCTGATAGCCAGAGATCAAACAGTCATGGACAAGAGAAAAGAGTAAAACTTAGGAACTCAAACTTATTTTGTTTTGAATCTATTTGACAAATAAGCTGTCTGATGTTTTCTTATACACCCACTCATGTTCTCACTAGCCCTCAGCCATCTTCCAATCCCACCCTTTCATACAATTCTGCCTCCAGCACATATCTTTTGGCTCACTACCCTGATTCTCCCACTTGCCAATCAGTGAACCCATTTCCATACTTTTGAACTCTTAACTGTTACCCCACAGATAAGCATGATGCATGATGTGCATGATGCTTATCTATGGAATGTCCCTCGAGCATGCAGGCATTGTTGCATCTGGAACAGGCTTTTCTACAGGTGAGCAGGTTCTTCAGTTAACCTGTGTGGCTATACTGTTACATTGCGGAATGTGTAAGTGTGTGCACCTCTACTGTGTGGACAGTTGAATCCTGATGGTGCTTTAACTCAGTCATTTTATAAACACACTGCAGATTGCTTGTATGTAGGGATGAACATGGCAAGAGGTGTGCTGATCTGGGTATCTCTGCTTTAGGGACCTGGGTGGTGTTCGTGTGTGAGTCTGCATATGTGTAGACCTGGATGTGTGTCTCAAGGCTCTGCTGATCGCTTCCTACAAAGTTTGACTGTATGCTTCCAAATCGTTCCACTTTATTAATGTTACTCTTTTTTTCTTTCTGAACAATTTTATTGTGGCAAAATATGTATAACATGAAGTTTGCCATTTTAACCAATTTTTTCTTTTCTTTAATTTTTTATTTTTTATTTTATTTATTTATTTATTTATTTATTTATTTAGAGACAAGGTATTACTATGTTGCCCAGGCTGGTCTTGAACTCCTGGGCTAAACTGATCCTCCTGCCTCAGCTTCCCAAGTGCTGGGAGTACAGGCATGAACCACCATGCATGGCGATTTTAACAAATTTTAAGTGTATGACTTAGTAGCATTAATTACATTCACAGTGTTGGACAAACAATAACTGTTCCCCATCCAAACAGAAATTCTGAAACCATTAAGCAATAACTCCCTCTCCTTCTCTCCCCCAAGTCCCTGATAACCTCTAATCTAATCCACTCTCTGTCTCTATGAATTCACCCATTCTAGATATATCATATAAGTGGAATCATGCAATATTTATCCTCTTGTTTATGGTTTATTTCATTTTGCATAATATTTTCAAGGTTCATTCATGTCATAGCATGTACATAACTTCATTTCTTTGGCTGAATAACGTTCCACTGTGTATATATATCACATTCGATTTTTTCATTCATCTGGTCACAGACAGTTGGGTTGTTTCCATCTTTTGGCTATTGTAAATAATGCTGCTATGAACATTGGCATTCAAGTATCTGTTCAATCCCTGTTTTTAATTCTTTCGGGTATATACCTAAGAATGGAATTGCTGGGAAAGGGAGTAATTCTAGGCTTAGCTTTTTAAGGAACCACAACACTGTTTCAACAGTGGTTGCACCATTTTACATTGCCATTAGTAATGTATGAGGGTTGCGGTTTCTCCACATTCTCACAATACTTCTTTTATTTTCTTTTTATTTTATTATAGCTACTCTAGTAAGTTCAAACAGGTATCTCATTGTGATTTGGATTCACATTTCCCTAAGGATTATTGTTATAGAACATTTTTATGTGCTTATTGGCTATTTTTATATTTTCTTTGGAGAAATGTCTATTCAAATCCTTTGCCCATTTTAAAATTGGGTGGCTTGTCTTTTTGTTATTAAGTTCTTTATATATGCTGGATATTTACCCATTTTCAGATATTTTTATTTACAAACATTTTCTCTAATTCTGTAAGTTGTCTTTTTACTTTCTTCATATCATCCTTTAATACAAGAAACATTTTAGTTTTGTCCAACTTATCTATTTTTTCTTTTGTTGCTCATACATTCAGTGTTATATCCAAATCAAAAGTCATGAAGATTTATCCCCATGTTGTCTTCTAAGACTTTCGTGGTTTCAGTCCTTATTTTTTAGATCATTGATACAATTCGAGTTAATGTTTTTACACGATGTGAGGTTGGGTTCAAGCTTCATTCTTTTACACGTGAAAATCCAACTGTCCCAACATCATTTGCTGAAAAGACTGCTCTTTTCCATTGACTGGACTTGGCACCCTTGTCAAAAATCATTTGGCCACGGAAATACAGGTTTATGCTTGGACCGTAAATTCTAGTCCATTGGTGTATGTATGTCTTTCTTTATGCCAGTACCACACTGTTTTGATTACTGTAGCTTTATAGTAACTTTTGAAATCAGGAGTGTGAGCCCCTGACTTTGTTATTTATTTTCAAGATTGTTTTGCCTATCGAGGGTTCCTTGCAATTCCATATGTATCTGCTTTTCCATAACTGCAAAGGCAACTGTTGAAATTTTTACAGAGATTGTGCTGGATCTGTAGATTGCTTTGGTAGTATTGGCATCTTAACAGTGTTAAGTTGGCCTACCCAGGAATATGGGATACCTTTCCATTCATTTAGGTCTTCTTTAATTTCTTTCAGCAATGTTTTGTAGTTTTCAACATACAAGTCTTTTACCTCCTTGATTAAATTTTTGTTTTGTTTTGCTTCATAGCACTTTTGTATTGTTTTAATCGACAAATAAAATCGTATATATTTACAGTGTACAACATGATATTTTGAAATATGTGTACCTTGTGGAATGACTAAACCTAGCTAATTAACATATGTATTACCTCACCTATTTATAATTTTTTTGTAACAAGAAATCTTAAAATCTACTCTTTGTGATTTTCAAGTAAACAAAACATTGTTATTAACTATAGTTTTCTTTTTTTTTCTTTTTTGAAACAGAGTCTTGCTCTGTCGCCCGGGCTGGAGTGCAGTGGCTGGATCTCAGCTCACTGCAAGCTCCGCCTCCCGGGTTTAAGCCATTCTCCTGCCTCAGCCTCCGGAGTAGCTGGGACTACAGGTGCCCGCCACCTCACCCGGCTAGTTTTTTTGTATTTTAGTAGAGACGGGGTTTCACTGTGTTAGCCAGGATGGTCTCGATCTCCTGACCTCGTGATCCGCCTGTCTCGGCCTCCCAAAGTGCTGGGCTTACAGGCTTGAGCCACCGCGCCCGGCCTATAGTTTTCATGTTGCACATCTCCTTGGTTAAATTTCTTCCTAAGTATTTTACTCATCTTCTCCTTTGAGTTGACTTGAAATCCTCCCCACTGTTCTTTACTACACTATAAGGCGTCCATAGCACATAGAATAGTGCCTAGCACATATTAGACACTGAACAAAGGCTAACTGAACATAAGAATCTCCAAAATGATAGGATCTTAGAACTTTACAAAAACAGTCATACAAATTCCATTCTTCTATAGACAAGGAAATGATGTTCAGAGAGATTAAGTTGCTTCCCCAAATAGCACTGCTAGCTAGGGGTAGAGCCAGACGTTCACATCTCCCAAGAGTTTTCTGTGGATCAAAATGTAATCATTATATGCCACGATTCTGTCTGCTAGAGTAAATAAATGGGTGTGTTTATAAACTTGACTGCTTGTCTCTGAGGATGGAGATTTTTAAGTGTCTGTTTCTTTATTTTCTGAAATGAATCTTAAAGGGTTGGTGTACCTACAAAACTACAAAACTAGTTTGCAGTAAAAACAAAGTATCCTATACATATTTCAGCCAATGAGCTTACCCAGTTGGACACATAGCTGAGTTAACAATTATCTGGAGATATATATCAATGAGGGTATCATATATAGAAGTCTCTATAGGTGTGTGTATGCGTGTGTGTGTGTGTGTATGTGTGTGTGTATGTGTAGTAGGTAAGATGGCTGAGTGTTTTGGGAATGAATTAACACACTAGAGTTTTCCATGGTGACAGCAGATGATCTTCCACAAGGCTTTAACTCCTAAAGAATTTGTTTCATTATAGAATTATTTCCATTTAGAGAAAGAAGGGAAAAGAGAAGAACTGTGTCCCTGTTTACAAACTGGGGAATTCCTAATATGCTGCTTTAAAAAAACATATTTATTAGCTTTTTGGCTGTCTCCCAAGGTAAGGGTAAATCAACCTGGGGCAGTGTTTAGCCTTGCTTTATTTCCATCCTTTTCCAAGCAGCTGGTCAGTCTCCAGTAATTCTCTTAACTGTCGTGAGCAGACTTCTCTCAGAACCTCCCAAAGGTGTTTGGTAATCATTGGTCTGGATATTGTCTCTGAGCCAACGATGTGAGACCAGAAACTCTCTGTTCCTGGACTTGGAGAGTGGCAGAGGAGAATTTCTAGTGCCTATCCAATGTTCTTTCTTCTCCTGTCCTTACTAATAGCTCCTCCATTTTGTGTGTGTGTGTGTGGTTGCGGGGGGCAATAATGTGCTCAGGAAAAACAAGTCAACTACTACAAATCAAACAAACAAAAACTACATTTCTAATTCTCCTTTGCAGCTACAGATTGTCACTGAACCCGGGTATAAGCAAAAGTTTTCGGATGGGGCTTTCAGGAAAGACCTTTAAAATGGAGCTGACAGTTAACGAGTGCCTTTTGCCCTTTGTACTCTGCCCTTCTTCCTGACTGGATTATAGCCGTGACACTCTGGAGGTAGAGCAGCCCTCCTGTAACCACGGGCACCTGTGAGGGAGAGGTTAAGATGTCATGGAGATATCAACATAGTCTCTCTTCGCTGCTGAGCCAATGCCCGCTACCACCTACCTCTGAAATTTTTGTTACACAAGAAAAGCCCCAGATTTGTTTAGAGGAATCTCCTTCACCAGTAGCTCAATTCAATTCCTAACTAATGTAAGAGCTTAAAGAGCTCCCTGAGATAATTTGAGTCAATGAACTCCTACATATCTTATTGGCAAATTGGACAAATTTAGAGTAAATGTTATCGAAGAATTCTGAGAAGCCAAGAAAATGGTGGTGATACAAATCTGAGTTTCAACATACCCTCTCCCAAAACAATAAAGAAGATCAAATGAAACTACATAAAACCCACGTCTTCTACATAACTAGAAGACATAAAATGTCCAAATTTCAAATTAACTGTAAATAGAAAAATAAACACCAAATCCCAGCAAGTTGCCTCGTCCACTCCTAATACAAGCCTTTCAGGGAAGCAACAAAGGCAGTTGGAGAAAACCTATGCAGAGTAGACAAGAGGGAAGCCAGTAGTGGACCTTAGATTGATCTGAAACAACCACCAGAGAGAGAACGTCGGCGCTAAGTTCGAAAATACTGAAAAGCACACTGGTAGATCAGGCTACTTACTACTGGGAAGGGACTTAACCATATGTGCTGCATGTGAGAAGATGGTCTTGTCTCACTTTTTGTGAGAGGTGATGGTCTTGGAAGGATAAGGCATCCTGGTAGAAAGGGTCAAAGGGACCCTCTTTTAGAGGAGAGCTCTGGAAATCTTGCAGTGAGAGGGAAATTGAAGAACCTGCAAGAATCTCTTCCCTTGCAAAACTGAAGGTAACCCAGCCCCTTCTCCCATCACTCCCCTTCCAAATAATAATAATAACAATAAATAATAAGTTCAATTTTAAAAGAAAGAAAAGAAATTCTACTTTGGCACACTAACAGAAGAGGGCGCTCTTGACCTAGGAATTTTGCAACCACGCCAACCCTCCAGCCCTGCCCACAGAAAGGCAGATCAGTCTTCATCTGAGCAAAATCACCAGAATAAAAAGAACCCAAACAATTCAACTGAAAAAATTCCTCCTCCAAATAATGGCGAAGTGGAAGAAAACTCTAACACAACACTCTGAACTGAATTCAATTCTGGTGGACTTCTTCGGGGAATAAAGGGTCTGGGCATAACAAAACAAGCACTTGAGAACATGGAAAAACACTTCAAATTACACATTCGGAAACTAGGTACAGAAACAGACATAAAAAAAAAGAAGAAATAAAATAAAAGTTGGTTGAACTCAGGAAAGAAATAGAAGAAAGAATAGAAAAACCATTGTAAGCATTACCTATAAGATTTTAGATAAACTGAACTAAGACATTTTACACATACACACGCACACACACACCACACATGCACACCATCCTTCAAGGTACATTTGAACAATTTCTTCACCATGTAGCTTTTGGGGGTTCATCCAGTTGGATATTTTGAGACATTCAATAAATGGTTCTGCTATTATTGCTATAATCACCATTATAGGTAATCGATTGGATGAGGACAGCAAGCGAGGAGAGGTAGTCTCGAGTAAAATGTCTGAAGCCAGATGGTAGTTTGTCCAACTCTAGCATTCACCTAGGCCAACAACTTTACAGATGAGATTCAGGGAGGTTACATGATGACCCAAGGTTCCCCAGAGCCAGTTTGTGACAGCAAGCACAAGGCAGAAAGCCTCCCTCTCCTTCTGTCCCCTCTTTTCCTCCTCTTACTTTAGAGAACAATGAGTGCCTCCTCCATCCTCCAGCACCCTCAGACCCTGCACCTCACCCCTCAGCAGCATTCCCTCTTTTATATTCACTCTCCCCTTTTCTCCAGACAGATACTCTCTAAGTCACCCTCATCCTATGAAGCAAATACTCCAAACCATCCTCCCTTGATTCTGTCACTGCTGATTTTTCTCTTATGCTTAAACTTTTTTTTTTCTTTTCTTTTTTTGAGATGGAGTCTCACTCTGTCACCTAGGCTGGAGTGCAGTGCCGTGATCTCGGCTCACTGCAAGCTCCGCTTCCCGGGTTCACACCATTCTCCTGCCTCTGCCTCCTGAGTAACTGAGACTGCAGGCGCCTGCCACCTCACCCAGCTAATTTTTTTTTTTTTTTTTTTTTTTTGTATTTTTAGTAGAGACGGTGTTTCACCGTGTTAGCCAGGATGGTCTCGATCTCCTGACTTCGTGATCTGCCTGCCTCAGCCTCCCAAAGTGCTGAGATTACAGGCGTGAGCCACCGCGCCCAGCCATCCTTAAACTTTTGAAAGAACTTGACACCAACTGTCGGCTCTCCCTCTCAACTGACTCCTAAAATTCTTGAAGTCTGTTTCCCCCGTTCTCTCCTGAGGCCACGTGCTCAAAAACTGCTGATCATCAACTTCTAGACATTCCTATTCCTGTGTTTTTGTAGGCACAACCCATTTTCTCTAGTCAATTGCACAGCTACTCATTTTCTTCCTCCCTCTTAAATGTCTGCATTCCCTAAAGCTCTCCACTGCCTTTTCTTTCTGCTTGCACAGCTGCAGACTGCAAATATACATTTCCATACCTGTCTGTTTCTTGGGTGTCTTTCCCTTATTGTCTTCCAGATATCATCCCTGCAATCCAGGAGGCTACCTGGAGCTCAACATGTCTAAAACTGAACTCCACACCCTCTATTCAGTTCTGTCTCCCTCTTGACCTCCAACTCAGAGTCCTTGATCTATTCTTTTGTGTTCTGTACCAAGTCACCCATAAATTGTACTCAAAGCATTTATTGAGTATCTAGTATGTGCAGGCACTGGACATGAGCCTGGGGGTATGAGATGAGTAAGACTTGTACTTACAGACTCAGTGGAAAGTCCTGTGCAATCAACACATACAACTTTCTTTCCACTTTCACTGTCATCATTTTCATTTCCATGGTCACCCTCCTAGAGCAAGCCAGCATTACCTCTGTCCTAGACTGATAAAGCAGCCCCTTAAGAGATTTCTCTGGAACCGGCCTGGTTGAATGGAGTTGATCTCTGCTCTCATGCATTTTGTAGTTTAATACATCTACTTCTGTTTCTATTTTTCCATCTACTTGGAATATCCTCCACTGATCTTCCCATGTTACATGTTATCTGTCCTTCAATGTCCACCCCAAATTCCAGGCCTGCGCTGATATTTTGCCTGGTTTCCTGAGCTGGGAGCTGTGACTTCTCTCTCAGAACTCATGCAGATTTGTCTTCTGCACCTGTGCTTTACCGGCAGTCACTCTTGTTCAAGCTCATGGTCCCACCAATTAGGATTAGAATGTAAAAACCAGTTTTATATGATTAAAAAAAAAAACACATCCATGATCAACTTCAAGAGAAATTATTTGTTCATTATCTTACTATTTGTGTTATACCTTTTCTCTTGGAGGTTTCATAAACTAAACTACCAGAGAAGCTGAATATTCTAGCGATACTAGATTTAGCTTAGCGCAAATAATGTGATTTCAAGAACTTCACATGAGCTCTTTTCAGCTTCGTTATCTAGAAAACAGAAAAGTTGTATTAAATGAACTTCACATCCTCTTTCAGATCTAACATTCTATAATTAAGGCATCTCAAGGATTTGACTGTGTGGCAAACTCTGTTGATAGACTAACTTAACACCCATTCCCAGCTCCCCACCTGTCCTCAGCTTTACTACAAAAGTTGGGAAAGTTGAATATTCATTTTACTAGCCTTCTTTGCAGCCAGTGGCAGCCATGTAATCTCATGTATCTCATTCTGGCCAATAGGATATAAGCAGAACTCTGTAAAGGAGAATTCTGGGAAGCTGTCATTACTCCTGTATTGGCAGAATTCTAAGATGGCCCCCGGGTATGTGTGTCCTGTATAGTCCCCTTCCCTTGAGTATGGCAGAACCATGGGATATCACCCCCATCATTAGGTTACTAATCAGCTGACTTTGAGTCAATCTAAAGGGAAATATCCTGGGTGGGCCTAACAGAATCAGGTGAGCCTTTCAAAAGAGAGATGATTTTCTATTGGCCTCCAGGAAGAAAGCAAGGGGCTATCTTTCCAATTGCTTTGGAGCAAACTTTAGGAGCTCAGGGTCTTAGCCCTAGGAACTGAATTCTACCAACCACCGGTGAGCTTGAAAGAGGACCCTGAAGGCCTGGCACGGTGGCTCACTCCTGTAATCCCAGTACTTTGGGAGGCTGAGGTGGACAGATCACGAGGTCAGGAGATCGAGACCATCCTGGCTAACACGGTGAAACCCTGTCTCTACTAAAAATACAAAAAATTAGCCGGGCAGGGTGTAGGGTGCCTGTAGTTCCTGCTGTTCGGGAGGCTGAGGCAGGAGAATGGCGTGAACCCGGGGAACGGAGCTTGCAGTGAACCGAGATCACGCCACTGCACTCCAGCCTGGGTGACAGAGCGAGACTCTGTCTCAAAAAAAAAAAAAAAAAAAAGAAACAAAAGAAAAAGAGAGAAGACCTTGAGCCTCACATGACATGCAGCTCCTGCTGACACCTTGATTGCAGCCTGGTGATTTCTTGTAGAGAACTCAGCCAAGCATTGGCCAGACTCCTGACTCATAGAACTGTGAGGTAGTAAATTCAAGTTATTTTACACTGCTATATTTTGTGGCAGTCTACTATGCAGCAATAGAGAACCAAGGCAACTAACACAACTCCTTTCCACCTAATCTCAAAAGTCAGGTGCTTAAAAAACTACATTATAAACATAAAGTAAAGGCCAAGTGAATCATAAAGCCACTGGCCCTGACCTCTTGCACCTTTAAAACTAAGGTGCAAGTCATCATGCAACCTCTCTGAATCTCATCTGTGAAGTCATTGGCCTAGGTGAACAGTAGAGTTTGATAGAACTTTTTTTTTTTTTAGGCCAGGAAAAGAAATGTCTGCCTGTGTAAGCCAATATGAAGTTAGCAAACGTTTCCTTTACTTGCAGTTAAAATGATTTCCAACTGATAAAGCAGACTTCCAAAAGCAGCATGAGCAAATTCTTATTTATTCATTGGCAAACATTTATAAAGAATACATAATGTTCCAGATAGGGGAAAAAATCTCCCAAAATAAAATATATATATATTGCTTTCTGTAGACTCATAGCCTCATGTAGCACAGAGCATGGGAAAGGGAAAAGGCAGAGAAATCAAGATACAACTAAAATATAGAGTGGTTAGGCTATGACAGTTATGAACAGACGGTCTTAGAGAAGCTCAAAGCAGGGATACCTAGCACAGACATTCCAGGTGGTAGGGAGGAGAGGGCTGAATTGGGAGGTTTAGGGTATGGAGCAAAATTATGAGAGAGGAGTATGCGTTACTTGGAAGAAGCAGAGGAAGGGGTTTCTAGGCACAGAGAAGAGTAGAGGCCAATCAATAATCAAATAACCAACAACCATCAAGCACCTGGTGTGAGGCAGGGGCACACGCCAGATGCTACAGGGAGACGGAGATGTAAAGAACTTCGTCCGGCCGGGCGCGGTGGCTCAAGCCTGTAATCCCAGCACTTTGGGAGGCCGAGACGGGCGGATCACGAGGTCAGGAGATCGAGACCATCCTGGCTAACACAGTGAAACCCCGTCTCTACTAAAAAATACAAAAAACTAGCCGGGCGTGGGGGGGGTGCCAGCTAATCTCGGGGAGGGAAGAAAGGCTGAGGCACGGAGAGCAATCGGGTAAGGAAGCAGGGAGGGCACGTTTGCCACGTGAGCTGAGATGCGCAGGACCCCAGCTGCACTCTCCAGCTGGGCGACCAGAGCGAGACTGCCGTCCCCAAAAAAAAAAAAAAAAAAAAAAAAAAAGAAACTTCGTAGCTTAGGAGGGACAGCCCGCCGCCACGGGTTTTATAACATGGCACTGCTGCACGCAATGCTTCCCTTATCTCCACCCAACCCCCCGCCCCACCTTCCCCCTCCCGCACCGAGGACAGACCAGCCTGAGTGCTCTCTCTTGTCAACTAAGGACATTGCAAAGGCACATACCACCCTTGCTGCCTTGCTCCCCAGATCATGCCCTTGGCAGCTGCCTCAGATGTGACTGCTTCCAGAAAGTGGCTTGCCAACTACGGTGGGAGGTAATCTAGGTCAAGGTCCTTCAGGAATGTGCTGTGCACAGGCAATTCAAGAAAAGAGAAGTGGATTTGACAGGGAAGACAAGTCCTGCAGCTTTTGAAGTAGAATCTTGGAGGCTTGCAGGCTTGGTCAAACTATGCCATCTCTCTTATCACATTATCATTCTTACAGCCTAGGAATTCACTTGGAAATTATAGAAAGTCACTGTAAATCTTCTTTGAACAAGTAAAGGAACAAACGTTGAAATAATAAAATGTGAATTCTGAAATAGGGCCTAGGGAAAAATACTGGAGGTAAAAAAGACTAAGGCAGATATTATTGCAGGAAGTTGAGAGCAGCAACAAAATGAATCATATTTCACCCATTTGGCTTGTCGAATCATATCTGAGGAGCAGGGAGGGTTTATAATGGCTAAAAAGAAGGAACTGAGAGGCAGGAAGAACCAGATGCCATTCTTATCTCAGAGAGCATCTTACTCAACCTCACCTGATCTTCCTAGGCTGCTGGGGGAAACTTCCCTGTGGCAGCAGTTCAGAAGCTTGCCCAAGGGCTGAGCAGTTTTATTTTGCTTTGTTTTGTTTTCTTTTTTTTTTTTTAATGTCATAGGTCAGACTCAGTGGCTCACACCTGTAATCCCAGCACTTTGGGAGGCCGAGGCAGGTGGATCACCTGAGGTCAGGAGTTTGAGGCCAGCCTGGCCAACATGGTGAAACTCCATCTCTACTAAAAATATAAAAATTAGCTGGGCATGGTGACGCACGCCTGTAATCTCAGTTACTTAGGAGGCTGAGGCAGGAGAATCGCTTGAATCTGGAAGGCGGAGGTTGCAGTGAGCTGAGATTGTGCCACTGCACTCCAGCCTGGGAGATGGAGAGAGACTTTGTCTCAAAAAAACTTAAAAAAAAAGTCAGATTTACTGAAGTTTTATACATATATACACACACACATATATGTATACATATATATACACACACACATATGTATACATATATATACACACACATATGTATACATATATATACACACACATACATACAGCAAATTTACCCCTTTTCAGTCTACAGTTTGATAAGGTTTGACATATGCATACAGTCACGTAACCACCACCACAAGGAAGGCAAAGAATATTTCCACCACTCCAAAAAGCTGCCTTGTGCCTTTTTGTAGTCAACTCCTTTTCCTGCCTTCTGCAAACCACTGATTTGATTTCTGTCTCTATAGTTCCACCTTTTCCAGAATGTCACATAAATGGAATCATATGGTAGACTGCCTTTTGTGTCTGGCCTCTTGCACTTCGCATAATGCAAGGCCAATTTTTAAAAGCTTCAGTATAAATGTTCTCTGCCAAGGTCATCTTTCCTTCAAATCTAAGGCAAAGTGGGTGAGCACCAATGTTCATGCTTGTCTTAACAAATTCACTGAAGTATGACTATAGACCCTAAATCAAACCTGTGAAATACCAAGCAGTTTCTCTTTGTAATCTATTCTGATCTGTTGGCTCAAGCTACATTTGTACAGTGCAAATGATAATAGAAGTCACAGCAAATGTATAAATGAATATTGTTCTACTTATTAACATTTAGAAATACATAATTTCATTTTAATCAATCAAATGTACTTATAGGCCTATAGTATTGTCCTTAAGGAACTTGCAAACATAATTACGAAGACAGTATATAATTAAATCATAGTATTTTATTGCTAAAAGGGGTTTTAGTGATGATTTAGTCATCACGTCATAGAATTTCACAGTGGCAGTGGCCTTCAAGACGATCCAGACCTGCTCAACATCTTAGATTTGAATTTCCTTGGTGGTGGCAAACTCCAGAGCAGACACACTAGATAAATGTGAAAAGCTGGCCAGTGGAAAGTGATGGGACCGGGGCAAACTGGAGACAGTGTGACAGTGCCTATGGGCACTCAAACTCAATTTAAAGACAAACGCTGTGAAAAATCAATAAATACATATATTTGGGCTTGATTCAATCCTTGAGTCATCATAGCAAAATCTCTTTCTATGTTAGTCCTCCCAGGTTTTGAGCTAGTGTTAGAGAACCCTAGAATCTAGGTTTGTGTACCCGATGTACAATAAGCCTAACATCGACACATCAGCATTTAGGAGGAGAGAGAAAGTTTTACTCAATTTAGCCAAAGCGAGAGGGCAGCAGAGGCAGTCTCTCAAATCTGACCTGCCTTGAACATAACTGAGGTCTTTTATGAATAAGGTTGGTAGGTGGGAGGTGAAATCTCTGATGATCAAAGCTGTCTGCATTTGATCGGGCCAAGGACACCATGAAGGAGGTCTGCATAACCTAAGGATTATTTTCTTTTAAAAGAAAACAGGCTGGGCACCATGGCTCACACCTGTAATTCCAGCACTATAGGAGGCCAACGCAGTAGAATCACTTGAGTTTGGGAGTTTGAGACCAGCCTGGGCAACATGATGAGACCCCCCATCTCTACAAAAAATACAAAAATTAGCCAGGCATGGTGGTACATGTCTGTGGTCCCAGCTACTCAGAAGGCTGAGATTGGAGGATCACTTGGGCCTGGGAGTTTGAGTCTGCAGTGAGCTGTGATTGCTCCACTGCACTGCAGCCTGGGCAACAGAGCAAAGCCGTCACAAAAAAAAAAAAAAGAAAGAAAGAAAAAGACAAAAACAAACTCATCAATCTCATGGGCAGCCCTGGGGTTAGCGTAGGAAGTTAATCAATTACTAGTGACTACCCTCTACCAAAGTGACTGTGTACAAGCAAGCATTCATGGAGGAAGAAAAGGAAAAAGGAGATAGGAAATAAGTAAAACAAACATCTTACGATCTTTATAATAAAAGCTCAGCTACACTAGTATAACAGGTGCTCCTGAGACCCTGGCCCATGTCTTTCCACTCTCACCAGTTCAGAGGGTACCAACCTGGCTTCTAACTGCCAGCAGCATGGTTCTTCTTTGCTGTAGGATTTCTTGAACACTCAGCTCCTGCTTTAGCGCACTCTCACTGGGCAGGCAGGAAGTGTCAGGGGATTAAAACGGCCCTCCTAGAGCAGCTTTCCTCAACTGATGGAAATTTGTGTATAAATATTCCAGCTCCCTCCGCCCACAGGGAGAGGACTGTATTTTACACCGACCCCCAGAATTCTCAAGTGGGATCAGGGTTCCTGTTACCACAGTGGACGAGATCTCTTTTGACCATATATCCTGTACTTCTGGGATCCTTTCCTTATCTCGCTTCCCATTTCCTGCAGCCTTTCCTGAAATCAGCTGCCAGATGATCTATTTGTATGTGAATCTTCATCTCAGGGGCTGCTTCTGGGAGATCTCAAATTCATGTAGCTATGAACACCCCCAGAAATGAGGGATTTATTGCATCCCAACACCCTTAGATATCTCTGACCCATAGAAATATCTTCCCCTTAACTGCGATGAAGTGTCTTTCTGCAACTGGCATCTAGAGGTCCTCTTTATGGGATGATGTACTTTGTGTAAATTTGTCTAGAAATCTCCCTCTTTAGAAAAGAGTCACTCAAACCCATTCTTAAACTCCTTAAGTTGGCCGGGCGCGGTGGCTCAAGCCTGTAATCCCAGCACTTTGGGAGGCCGAGACGGGTGGATCACAAGGTCAGGAGATCGAGACCATCCTGGCTAATCTGGTGAAACCCTGTCTCTACTAAAAAATAAAAAAAACTAGCCGGGCGAGGTGCCGGGCGCCTATAGTCCCAGCTACTCGGGAGGCTGAGGCAGGAGAATGGCGTGAACCCGAAAGGCGGAGCTTGCAGTGAGCTGAGATCGCGCCACTGCACTCCAGTTTGGGTGACAGAGCGAGACTCCATCTCAAAAAAAAAAAAAAAAAAAAACTCCTTAAGTTTTCTGAAATATGTTCTACATTTTACACGCTCATCTGTGAAAAAAAATAAAGTTAACTGTTACACAAAGCCAGGAGTAAGAATCTAGAATGAAACATGCCCAAGGGAAGGAAAACCTCCAGAAATCTGGGGATTGGAGGAAAATGCTGGACTTTTCTCATTAAGCGAGATGTATTATTCTAAGTAAATCTATTAAGTAGATTTACTACCACTATTAGTTTTTAGTTAAATGCTAAGGGAAAGGTCAACCAAGAGGGCTGCAGAAGATGGGATCATTTTATTTACATAGATAATACACGCATCATTGTATATAATTTATGATCCTAGTTTTCACATGGGGAAGGATTGTAAAAAATGTGCTGTCTTCATTTTCAACCTGACAGTTTTCAGGCTTGTGTGTTTCCTAGTCAAGTGTTTATGCTTGTTCTTGTATGTGCTATGTACGAGGGTATCAAATACTTTGTAGAGGTGCTGATATGGTATTACATTCTCAGCTTCTTTCCAACAGGCATCCTCTGGGCCTCTTTAAGAGGCAAGAAAAGTTCTCAATTGTCTGAGCAGTATTCCGAGAGCATCTCCTACCTACTCCTTCTCATCTTGAGAGAAAGGGGAGTTTCAGGAGAGCCGAGACTTGAGTAAAATGAAGTGCAAAATACTGAAACAAGTAGATTTCAGAGCCCTTGTGAACATCGTTTCTGACATGATGTTTGAAGCAAAGTACTTGACAGTTAAATGAACTAGTTTCTACATTTTGAGAGTCTTTGTAGGATATCCATGGCCATTTTTTTTTTTTTCACAACCTATTTCTGGGACATACACTGAAAGGACTGATCGCTTGCTAATATATCTTTTCTTATACAAAACCACTCTGTGAATATGCGTTCCTATAGTATTTATAAACAGTTTTTTTTATTTGAAAGAGAGATAAACAAGTGATTATTAAATTCAAAGCTATACCTATTCCTCCCACTTCTTCTGCATCTGATATAATTACAACAAATCTGGGTTATGCATATGTGAACATCTTCTGGTTTTGATTGTCAAGCAATCAAATAACATTTCTTGCCCACACTCAGACCCATAATTTACATGCTCCTCTGCAGTGACACTAGAGGCAGTTTAATTATAATGCTCTTCAATCCAGAAAGCTATTTAAAGGACGATGGAAACTGTGCATTTTCAGTTCTTTCTCTCACAAACGATCCAGGTATTTGTACCTGTAGCTAATCCCAAATTGAAACTTGATAACTTGCACATAACTTTTAACAGCAATAATTTTTCCTTTATAGAATAACTGATATTTTAAAATATGTATTTCTTTCTAAGAAAGCACGTCCTGCACAGTTTTCCATTTTGAATCTGTTTTTCCCCACACCATTAGAAGAAAACATGGAAAATTTCACAATCATCTGCATTCTGTTTACAGCAAATATTTTTTCATTTCAGAGTGAAATTCTCAAGCCCCAAATGGGTAGGTGTTTTAATTCAGCATGGAAAAAAAGAGCTGCTTTTTCTGGACATATTCCCTTCCTTTCCCTGGCAGTTACTGGTACCAACTTGCTCTTAATTATCTCCCATTCAATGCTAGTCATAACCACCCGCCCACTTCACACTTAGGCAGTCCTGCCCACAGCACTCACCCCAGCCCCCTCAGGCTGAATCATCAGCTCCCACCCCCGTCCTTCCTTTCCCACTGCCATTTCCTTTTTCGCTTCGGTGCCCTTTATAGAGGGACATTCTTGCTTTTCCAAAGCTTTTTTCCTCATTCCGTATTACATCCCCTTTAAATTTTAGAAAACCGTAATTCTTATGGAATTTAATTTTCTTCTCATCACTGAGGACGATTTGTGCTTGATGCACCATAGAATCTGTGTTCATTAGTTACCCATTAATTCTTGTGTACTTTAGGGGGAAAGTAGAATTTGAGAAACTGGAAATCTGTCACTTTCACTAAAACATACATAAGATGAAACTGAGTCACTTTTGGAAGTTTCCACCATGGCAGAGACGAAGGAAGTCCCAGGGCTGGGCAATGTAAACAATCAACTTACAGTTTGACATTTCTGCTTTCAACATTCCACTCTCCCTGATTATTTTTAATGTTATAATTAAGTCCTTTCAGATTGCTAGCCCTAGAGCCTCTCTTTTTTCTTTTCTTGTCTTTTTTTTTTTTTTTTTTTCCTTTTTGGGGAGAACGGGTTCTCGCTGTATTACCCAGGCAGGTCTCGAACTCCTGGGCTCAAGCTATCCTCCCGCCTCTGCCTCCCTGAGAGCTGGGATTACAGGCGTGAGCCACCGTGCCCGGCCTAGCCTCTCTTTTTTCTTAGGCATACCTGCTTACCAAAGGCTCCCACGAAGTATGGGAAGCTGAGGGCTCTAGAATTTGACACCTGTAGGTATCCTAGCTCTGATCAACCCACAGATATGTTGTACTGATACCAGCTCAGGACATGAAGACACCATTAAACATTCCACTCCTATGTGGTTTTTACTTAAAGTACTCTAATATTGTCAGGAGGTATCCATGTATGAAGACACATTTCTCCCCATGTTCAGGACAAGTCATTCCTTATTATCTCATGAAGATTCTGCATACAGGTCTCACAGCTACCCCCAACATGCAAATAAAGAAAAGAAGACATCAAGTTCAAATGATCACTGATGGGGTTTCCTTTTGTTATGAAGCTTAGAGTTAAAAGAGATACACTTGGGCCAGGAACGGTGGCTCAATGCTTGTAGTCCCAGCAGTTTGGGAGGCCGAGACAGGTGGATAGTTTGAGGCCAGGGGTTTGAGACCAGCCTGGCCAACATGGTGAAACCCCATCTCTACTAAAAATACACAAACTAGCTGGGCGTGGTGGTGCCCACCTGTAATCCCAGCTACTTGGGAGGCTGAGGCAGGAGAATAGCTTGAATCTGGGAGGCAGAGGTTACAGTGAGCAAGATGGCACCACTGTACTCCAGCCTGGGCAACAGAGTGAGACTCTGTCTCAAAAAAAAAAAGAGAGAGAGAGATACACTAGGCCCAAATCCTCATTTTATGTGAGAAAGATGAGCTCCAAAGTCCTGATGTGGACGTTAGGAAATTAGTTAAAAAAAAAAAAAAAAAAAAAAAGAGGTAGGAGTAGAACCCAGGTATTTCCATTAGAGGAAAGGAAACCTGTCTTTGTGAAGTGTCCAGCACCCTGCCCTTCCCGCTTATCGTTTCACAAAGTCCTTACAAGCACACAGAAAGGAATGATTATGCCAATTTGGCAGATAGGAAAACTGAGGTTCATAAAGTTAAGAAACCATCCCAAATTCCCATCCCTGGAAATTGATGCTACCAAATGGAATTACTTGCCAATGTTTACAGCCAACATCTCACAGTTTGGTGAACATTCACAAAGCGCTGGGCATTGAAGTAATCTCTTTACTATATCATCCGACTGAAGTTTCACAGCAACCCCATGTGTTGCATTTTTTTTCCTTTTTTTTAAAGAGACAGGGTCTCCCTCTGTGGCCTAAGTTGGAGGGCAATGGCGCAATCATAGCTCCCTACAGTCGTGACCTGCCAGGCTCAAGCAGTCCTCCCATCTTAGTCTCCCAAGTAGCTGGGATTACAGGCACATGCTGTCATGCCTGGCTAATTTTTTTTTTTTTTTTTTTGAGATGAGGTCTCATTATTGTCCAGGCTGGTCTCACCGCTGCTCAAGTGATCCTCTGCCTCGGCCTCTCACAGTGCTGGGATTACAGGAGTGGGCCACTGTGCCTGACCTATGTTGCTAATATTTTGTTGATAATATTACCATAATTTTATCTGTTATGAGAAACATGAAAGTTTAGGATTCCTTTGTGTCTTTTCTGCTGTTTATTGTTTGTTTTATATTGTTTGTCCCTATAGATGCAAAAACCAGCCAGAAAACTCATCCAATAGGCCGTTTCACATATTATTTTCTGGGGTCCAAATTGCCAATAGGTATCAGGACACAAGAGAGTAATATCATACTCTTACAACCCTTAGCATTTTTCCATTATAGAGTGGATGAAAAGCATATCGGAGGGAAGATGGATAAAGGAAGAAAGACAGCAGCCCCACCTATCTTTGGGAATTTGTCAGGGAAAATTAATTGTAAGGGGATGTTCAACATCTTTGCTCTGACTCAAGGTTTGTTGGGTGGGATCACTGAGAGAAGAAGGGAAATTTGCTTCTACTATTTTAACGTATCTGCAGTTACCATAGACGCGGATACACATGCAGCCGAATTCTAACTGCTTTACTCAGAAAATAAAGAAATCTACCAAATAAACCTGCAGAAAACCAAATACCACATGTTCTCACTTATAAGTGAGGGCAAAAGGATAAGAACCTATGAACACAAAGAAGGAAACAACAGACACTGGGGTCTACTTGACAGTGGGAGGTGGGAGGAGGGAGAGAAGCAGAAAAGATAACTATTAGGTACTGGGCTTAATACCTGGGTGATGTAATAATATATACGACAAACCCTTGTGACATGTATTTATCTATGTTACAAGCCTTCACAGGTATCCCCAACCTAAAATTAAAGTTTTTAAAAAGTTAGGCAGGGTAAATAGAAAGAAATATGAAATTAAAATAATAAAATGTATTGGATAGTTATTTTGAAGAATTGTGAACAGACCTTTTTTAACATGCACACACCAGCTCAGTGCTCTACTCAGCCATCCACCCGTCTCCAAACCTCAGATGCCCCACCCAGTGTCTGCGGCATGTTCCCCCTCTCAGTTCTATGAGCTCATGCCTTTTCAATTGTTCAATCATCCTCTAAAATTACTACCTTTCAACATGCCTTTTTGTTCTAACTAGGAGAGCAGTGGTGATTTCCTCTGGAATGTCTGCCTGAAACAACCTTTTCAGGCTGCATTTTTTTCACTTGTAAAATGGAAGTCTGGATTAGATCATCATTAAGGTGGTTTCCAGGTCTTAAATTTTATGAGTTTCTAAGTGTAATGTATGAAATCTGCAAGCATGTATTGAGCATCTATTAAATGTGAGGTTCTGGGCCAGAAATTGGGAGGACCAGAATGCAGGCTTTCCCTCTACCACCTCATTCTATAAGTCTCAGAGAGGGCTAATTATCATTCAATATGAAAAATGAAAAGATCAAGGTTTGTGTGCAGGGTTGGAGTGATTAATTCTGCCTGGGTAGTTGGTAAAGTAGAACACAGAGAAGATGACATTTGAACTGAAACTTAAGGGATGAGTTAATAGGCCTAGACAAGGAGAAAAATAATTTTCTAGATAGAATGAACAGGATCAGCAACAGCACAAGAACATGTGACTTTCTGCAAAGTGAGCGTGGATAAGAGTAGTAGTGGAGAATTAGGACTGAGTCCATATCCTCTGAGAAGTCATTTGTCCAGTGTATTAGTCAGCTAGGACTGCATAACAAAACATCTTAGATGTGGGGGGCTTAACCAATAGGGATTTATTTTCTTAGAGTTCTGAATGCTAGAAGCCCAAGATCAGGGTGTCAGCAGGTTTGGATTCCTCCCAAAGCCTCTCTTCTTGGCTTGTAAGTGGCTGCCTCCTTGCTGTGCCCCGCAAGGCCTTTCCTCTGTGCACTCTGACTCCTCTAATGAGGACACTAGTCCTTTGGGATTAGGACCTCAACCATATGACTTCATTTAAGCTTAATTACTCCTTAAAGGCTCTATGTCCAAATACAGTGAAGTTGTACATATATTAATGGCTGGGGTCTGGAACATCGGGGACAGGACAAGCCCCTTCCATAATGTGTTTCACTCACCTGTCTGGTGCCTGGGCTGAAATTGCTAAAGGCAATTTCAATATATAAATTCAACATATAAATTCAGGGGAACACAATTCAGTCCCTAACATCCAGCCACCTATTTTATTTGGAAAAGAGTGAGTAAAAGCCTCAGGGAGCCACAATGGCCACCATAAGCTCTCTGCCTTAAAACTCAGTCACCTCCTTCATAAGAAAATCCTTAGGCTGCACCTAAATGACTGTATATTCTGGTTTTACATTCAATTTTTGGAGGCTAGTGTATTTGTGCTGCTATTTTAAAACAAAAACTGTACCTTAAGTGTGTGGGAAGCTTAGTGGAGGCAGACAGGTCAATAGCAATAACAAATGGTTGCTGACATTTGTGTTTTCCAAAGATGGTCGCAATAATATCTCCCACCCCACATGCTCTTCCCCAGTATAACCTTATCACTTCCCCAGCAAGAAGTGGAGTCTGAATCTTGTCCCCTTGAATCTATGACTGACCTTATGATTTGCTTGTTACTAACAGAATGGTGCCGTATGATTTCTGATGTCACAAGAAAAGGCCTTGAAGCTTCCACCTGTTACTCTTGGAACACTTGCCTTTGGAACGCCCCTCTTGGGGATTTTCATCTTGGACCTTAGTCATCATGCTGTGAAAATTCGAAGCCACATGAAGAGGCCATGTGTAGGTATTCTGGTTGATAGTCCCAGCTGAGCCCAGCCTTTAGCAATTTCAGCCCAGGCACCAGACAGGTGAGTGAAACACTTTATGGAAGGGGCTCGTCCTGTCCCAGATGTTCCAGACCCCAGCCATTAAAGTCACTCTCAACTATCTGTCTTCCTAGCTGAACTACCAGACATCACAGAGCAGAGAAGAGCTGTCCCCACGTGCTCTTTCCTGATCCACAGAACCTGAGAGTATAATACAATTTTTAAAATTCCACTAAGTTTGGAGTGGTTTGTTATACAGTAAATGACTCAGACAGTTAAACCATTAAGGGAACAAGATTTTGAAAATACTTACAATAAATAAGCAGATAAGCCAAAAATACACAAATATAGTCTAGGTTATTTGGTATGGACAAATAGCCCTGCACACTTCAATATTGTTCCTGAAAAGTTTTGTATTTTTAATACAGCATACTATTTGATGCTCACAATGATGTTCTAGTATCATTAAGAAAATGTTAAATTTGATTCAAGATAGGCAGGGAAAATAGATCACACATTTTAGAAAGATACACTTCAAATTGGTTAATATTTAAATTGCTTAGATGCTTTAAAAGGAATACAAGTTTCCATGATCAGAAAAATGAAAAGATATTAACATTTTTGTTCTTCGATAATATTGGATAAATTAGGCTTCACTATCATTTTAATTGAATATATTTCATAATTATTAATTTTGTGTTGTTAAGAGGAAGTTTGGGACCTAGCATGTTATTATTCAAGTATCTACTTTGTCTTTTTCAAAACACGATTTGATGCTCTGATGTTTGTTTAACCAACTTTCTATCCCATAAAGCATATCACATATCATGGAATCATTAAGAAATACATTTGACAACAGTAACAATGCTAAATCGTAACCTCCTTCAAGACCAGAAGCCATGCCCTATTACTCATTTGTGTACTCCCAATGGTGCCTAGCTCCATGCTTTGTATGTAATAGAAGCTCATAAAAGATTTGGTGAATTGAATTGACCAAATTGTGATCAGATCTTTAAATGCCTTAATGTTATGTCTAAAATTTCTCTCCAGAACACTACTGAGAAATCAGAAAAAAAAAACTCAAGCAATCATTATCCTTAAGTAATACAAAGAAGTCACGTACAAAACACCCACTTCTAAAATGGATATACTTATGCATCACAATAAGCGCACCACATTACAGGCTTTTCTAGTTCTATGTCCATTCAGTTTCACACTATTAAAGCGGTATTATAAAGAGCCCAATTATAGTTCAGGTCAGAACTAACACTGAATGAAGAAGATTGTGTGTGTGGTTGTGTGTGCATATGTGTGTGTGTGAGCCTGTTTAGAAGGGAAGATTTACCCCCAAATGTAGTACTCATAACCAAAACTTCAGGGCCCAAAATCCCATCATCATAAACAAATATCCTTTGGAAACAGCAGACAGGGACTAGGGAAAGTGGAATATGATGGCCGGCTCTAAGACATAAGATCTCAGTAACTGTCATGTGTGTCCGTGTGAAGAGACCACCAAACAGGCTTTGTGTGAGCAACATGGCTGTTTATTTCACCTGGGTGCAGGCGGGCTGAGCCCAAAAGAGAGTCAGCAAAGGGAGATAAGGGTGGGACTGTTTTATAGCATTTGGGTAGGTAAAGGAAAATTACAGTCAAAGGGGGGTTGTTCTCTGGTGGGCAGGAGTGGGGTCACAAGGTGCTCCGTGGGGAGCTTTTGAGCCAGGATGAGCCAGAAAAGGAATTTCACAAGATAATATCATCGCTTAAGGCAAGGACCGGCCATTTTCACTTCTTTTGCGGTGGAATGTCATCGGTTAAGGTGAGGCAGGGCATTTGCACTTCTTTTGTGATTCTTCAGTTACTTCAGGCCAGCTGGGTGTATGCGTGCAAGTCACGGGGAATGCGATGCCTTGGTTTGGGCTCAGAGGCCTGACATTCCTGCCTTCTTATAGTAATAAGAAAATAAAACAAAATA
>NW_016815004.1:49732-53090 GCF_001698545.2 Rhinopithecus bieti | reverse complement strand
GAAGGGAAAGTGGTAAAAGTATTGTCTAGTCCTTTTTAAGCTGGTGACTGAGCTTGGTGTGTTTTTAAAAGACCATTAGTCCGTTCTACCTTTCCTGAAGATTGAGGACGGTAAAGGATATAAAGGTTTCACTGAATACCAAGAGCCTGAGAAACTGCTTGGGTGATTTGACTATTAAAGGCTGGTCCGTTATGAGACTGTGTAGAGGTAGGAAGGCCAAACTGAGGAATTATGTCTGAAATGACCGCGGTGGCCTTCTCAGACCCTATGGGAAAGGCCTCTACCCATCCAGTGAAAGTGTCCACCCAGACTAAGAGATATTTTAGTTTTCTGACTCAGGACACGTGAGTAAAGTCAATTTGCCAGTCCTGGGCAGGGGCAAATCCTCGAGCTTGATGTGTAGGAAAGGGAGGGGGCCTGAACAATCCCTGAGGGGCAGTAGAATAGCAGATGGAACACTGAGAAGTGATCCCCTTGAGGATAGATTTCCATGATGGAAAGAAAATGAGAGGTTCTAAGAGACGAGCTAGTGGCTTGTAACCTACATGGAAGAGGTTATGAAATGACGACAGAATAGAATGGGCCTGTGAGGTTGGAAGGAGATATTTTCCTTGGTCTAAGAATCATTTGCCTTGTGTGTGAAGAGACTGATAGGTGGAAGTTTCAGCCGGGGAGTAGGTGGGAGTGGCCGATGAGAAGGAGGAAAACTGCCTTGAGGGATAGAATTTGGAATGCTAGCTGCTTTTTTAGCTAACTCATCAGCATAAGCATTGTCCTGAGCGATGGTTGGAAGAAAATAGATTTTGGAAGTTATGACAACTGTAGAGAGTTGAGCATAGTTTGTGATTTTAGGGCCTCTAAAGCAGTGGCAGCTGCTGCGCACAGACATGAGGGCTAGGCTAAAACGGTAAGGTCATTTAGACAGAAATGCTACAGGACGCGGTCCCCGCTCTTGTGTAAGAATTCTGTCTGCACTAACCATGCCTAGGAAAGAAAGGAGTTGTTGTTTTGTAGAAGGGATTGGGGTTTGGGAGATTAGCCGGATGCGAACAGCAGGGAGCGTAAGTGTGTATTTATGAGAATTATGCCGAGATAGGTAACAGATGAGGAAGAAATTTCGGCTTGACTGAAGTAATGGGGGTTGGCTGTGAGGCCTTGCAGCAGTTCAGCCTAGGTAATCTGCTGAGCCTGATGGGTGTCAGGGTCAGTCCAAGTGAAAGTGAAGAGAGGCTGGGATGAAGGGTGTAAAGGAATAGTAAAGAAAGTATGTTTGAGATCCAGAACAGAATAATGCGTTGTGGAGGGAGGTATTGAGGATAGGAGAGGATATGGCTTTGGCACCACGGGGTGGATAGGCAAGACAGTTTGGTTGATAAGGCGCAGAGATCTTGAACTAACCTGTAAGCCTTGTCTGGTTTTAGGACAGGTAAAATGGGGGAATTGTAAGGGGAGTTTACAGGCTTTAAAAGGCGATGCTGTAGCAGTCAAGTGATAACAGGCTTTAATCCTTTTAAAGCATGCTGCGGGATGGGATATTGGCGTTGAGTGGGGTAAGGGTGATTGGGTTTAATGAGATGGTAAGGGGTGACTGATCAGTCGCCAAGGAGAGGTATCCTATACTTGTGGGTTAAGGTGGGGGGATACGAGGGAAAGACGCAAAGGAGGCTTTGAACTGGGGGAAAAGGCAGCAATGAGGTGTGGCTGTAGCCTAGGAATAGTCAGGGAAGCAGATAATTTAGTTAAAATGTTTCGGCCTAATAAGGGAACTGGGCAGGTGGGGATAACTAAAAAAGAGTGCATAAAGGAGTGTTGTCCAAGCTGGCACCAGAGTGGGGGAGTTTTAAGAGGTTTAGAAGCCTGGCCGTCAATACCCACAACAGTTATGAAGGCAAGGGAAACAGGCCCTTGAAAAGAAGGTAATGTGGAGTGAGTAGCCTCCGTATTGATTAAGAAGGGGACGGACTTACCCTCCACTGTAAGAGTTACCCAAAGCATCTGTGATGGTCCAGGAGGCTTCCGAGGCGATGGGGCAGCATCAGTCCAGCCGCTAAGCCGAGAAGATCTGGGAAGGAGTCACTCAGACAGCCTTGGGCCAGAGCTCCAGGGGCTCTGGGAGTGGCTGTTGGGAGAGTTGAACAGTCCGGTTTCCAGTGGGGTCCCGCACAGATGGGACACAGCTTAGGAGGGATCCCAGGCTGCGGGCACTCCTTGACCCAGTGGCCAGATTTCCAGCACTTGTAGCAAGCTCCTGGGGGAGGAGGTTCTGGAGGAACCCCTGGCAGCTGCGGTTCAGGCGTTTGGAGTTGTGTGCTGGAGATGTGGCTGGCGTTTGTCTCACAGTGGAGGCAAGGAATTGCAACTCAGAAATAAGTTGCTACTTGGCTGCCTTTTTCTATTATTGTATGCCCTGAAGGCGACATTCATTAAGTCCTGTTGTGGGGTTTGAGGGCCGGAATTTAATGTTTGGTGCTTTATTTAATGTCGGGAGCAGATTGGGTAATAAAATGCATATTAAGAATAAGACGGCCTTCCGACCTTTCAGGGTCTAGGGCTGAAAAGCGTCTCAGGGTTGCTGCTAAACAGGCCGTGAATTGGGCTAAGTTTTTCATATTTGATGAAAAGAGCCTAAACGTTAACTGATTTGGGAGAGGTCGGATAAAGAAAAAGGAACATTAACCTTGACTATGCCTTTAGCTCTATCTACTCTTTTAAGAGGAAATTTCTGGGCAGGTGGGGGAGGGCTAGTCGAGGAACGAAACTGTCAGCCAGACTGGTGTGAGGAGGGGAGGTGATAAGAGGATTATAGGGTGGGGAGCAGAGACCGAGGAAAAATTGGGACCTAGCTCGGCCTGGCGAGGAGGGGAGAGGTCAGATGGGTCTGTAGAAGGGAAGATTAGAAAGACTCAGCGACGCTTGGGGTTGGGACTGAGGGGACAGGTGGGAGGGAAAGAAGGAAGATTTGGGATGAGTTGCATTGGGAACAGAGACTAGGGAGGCACCGATGTGTAAAAGAATGCCTGGACGTCAGGCACCTCAGACCGTTTGCCCATTTTACAAGAATTATTTAGATCTTGTAGGATGGAAAAATCTAAAGTGCCGTTTTCCGGCTATTTGGAACTGCTGTCGAGTTTGTATTGGGGTCAAGCGGCATCATAGAAGAAAATAAGGCATTTAGGTTTTAGGTCAGGTGTGAGTTGAAGAGGTTTTAAGTTCTCGAGAACACAGGCTAAAGGAGAAGAAGGAGCAATGGAGGGTGGAAAGTTGCCCATAGTGAAGGAGGCAAGCCCAGAGAAAAGAAAGAGTAGAGATACGGAGAGAAGGAGGTCGGGGGTTCTCGCCCTCCAGAAAAGCAGGAAAG
>NW_016815004.1:37609-47435 GCF_001698545.2 Rhinopithecus bieti | reverse complement strand
TGTCCAAAAAAACAAAAAAAAAAAAAAAAAAAAAAAAAAAAAAAAAAAACCTTAGAACATTATCTTTACAAAAGGTATCCACAAAGTTCAGAGTATTTCAAATCGAATTTTGCTTGCATGTCCAATGTCAGGAAAATGTCTATGTTCCTTGCCTCCACAATATATAATTCTGATGTTTAAAAATATTTCTGTGTTCTGATTTCCCCGTACCCTCAAGGAAGAAAAGAAATTTGACACAAGACTTAATTTGTAACTCAAGATTTATCTGCGTTTTTCTATGCAACAGAGTATTGGGTGTCTAGCAGCCTTTCTAGTTAATTGCTAATTAATTATATATTTCAAGTTGCTTGTAATATGTTTCTTTAAAAAGGGTGGGGAGCTTTATTGGTAGGTTACAGTTATAAGATTACACAGTTTCCACCACTGATTTAAAGATAATTAATGAAAGCTTAAGTTTCAGAATGGCAAGGACGCTCTTTCAAAAATGTTAACTTTGGGCTCATTACGGGCAGTAAGAACCCTTTCAAATATTTTCTCTTCAAAAGCATCAAAATTTCCTTTACCTAAAAACACAGGTTATAATTTTTGAACAAGATTTCTATGCACCCTAGTGGCACAATGAGTTACATCCCATCCCATCCCATTCCATTCCATACCAACTGTTCTACCTACCCGGGGTAAGAGCAGGGAAACTTCTGTAGCTTGTATTATTCCCTTTGAAGGTCAGAAGAACATAACCTCTCTCCACTTGAGAACAGAATCACAATTGTCATCTAGAAGGTTAGTGTATCAACTGATCACTGGCTTTCAAATCAACTGAAAAGTATACAAGTAGGGCACAAAGCCAAAGAAAATTTACAGATGGACATTTGGTATCGCAGATTAGACTAAGCAAAGAGCAAACTAAGTATGTGCTTAGGGCATCACAAAAAGCCAAAAAACCACCTAAGTAGCTATAAGAGGGAAAAGCAGACTTTAATGAACAATATTGCACTTATTTTATAGTTCAGGGTTTCTGTTTTGTTTTGTTTTCTGAGATAGGGTCTCAGTCTATTGCCCAGGCTGTAGTGCAGTGTGCAACAGTCTTGACCTCCTGGGCTCAAGCGATCCTTCCACTTTGGCCTCCCAAAGTGCTGGGATTACAGGAGTGAGCCCCATGCCTGGCTAATTTTTTGTTGCTCTTGGTAGAGACGGGGGTCTTTTTATGTTGACCAGGCTGGTATCAAACTCCTGGGCTCAAGCAATCCTCCTTACCTCGGCCTCTCATAGTGCTGGGATTACAGGCATGAGCCACCACACCCAGCCTTATAATTCAGATTATAAAACTTGTTTTTAAATACATATGAGAGGTTGCTGGGGAGGCATCAACCTTTTCAGTGGTTAAGGCTTCTAAAGGCAATCAACCCTTCTTTATATCTCCGAATAGAACAAGTTGACATAGCATTTAATTAATCAACCACAATCCCTAAACAAGTCTTTATTTGGATACTGAAAACTTTTAATTCAGTTTGTAAAATGGTTTTAGTCAAAAATAGGGCCTGTTTTCAAAGTAATTGTCCTCACATGACTCAGTATTTCAACAATGGGTTGAATGGACTGCAGTTTTAACAGGAGAAATTGTGAGCTAACACTTCAGTGGATGTTCATTCAATGAATGGACTAGAAGCAATACACCTGAATTCAAATCCAGTTTGTTTTTTTTTTTTTTCATTTCTAATCTGTGAACTTGAATTACTTACCTTGAACTTAGGTTTCTATATGTATAAAATGGAAATTATGTGATAAACTTTAGGAGTTGTTGTGATTATTAAATGAGATAATGTGAGATTATCTCAGTAGGGTGACTGAATCTCTTATTTGGATGTTAGGAGGATTAGAAATGAGACATTTATTTGAAGGAGTTTATTAAAATTCTTCACAACCTCCCTGTAGTGACCTATTGCTCTTCTATTACTACAACATATGCTTCTACTAAATCACACCACTCATAGATCCATGGATTGATGAGCAGTTGATAACATTTATTTGGATCTTATGTTAAAAAATACTCTGAAGCAACAGTTGGTGTAGAGTTGCTTTTTTAACCATCATACTCTGCTTAATTTTATGAGCACTGCAGATCCTTAAAAGTCCTAGAATAGCAGTTCTCAAACCTGGCTGGAAAAAGACCTATGCCAGGGACCCACCCTAGGCCAGTACTATTATTTTAAAATCAGAGATTGAGCCTGGCGCGGTGGCTCAAGCCTGTAATCCTAGCACTTTGAGAGGCCGAGATGGGTGGATCACGAGGTCAGGAGATCGAGACCATCCTGGCTAACATGGTGAAACCCCATCTCCACTAAAAATACAAAAAATTAGCCGGGTGCTGTGGCGGGTGCCTGTAGTCCCAGCTACTTGGGAGGCCGAGGCAGGAGAATGGCATGAACCCGGGAGGCGGAGCTTGCAATGAGCTGAGATCCGGCCATTGCACTCCATCCAGTCTGGACGACAGAGCGAGTCTCCGTCTCAAAAAAATAAATAAATAAATAAATCAGAGATTGATATTTTTAAAAAATCCCTAAATGATTCTAATTGCAGCCAGGATTGAGAATCGCTGCCCTTAATTTTTTAATTAATTAATTTTTAAAAATTAAAATTATTTTAATTTTATTCACTAATTCTTATCCATTTTCCAATCCTTTTGTCCACACCCCCTAGTTTCTCCCTAACACCCCATTCCATGATTGACTAGCAGTCACAAAGATCGTACAGTTCCTCATTTCAGTTTTCTTAATGACCAGTGGGAACTTTCTAAATTAGTGAAGTTCAATGCTGACAACACTGAATTTACATTAAATACAAAAGACATTATCCCTCACTGGGACAAAACACTATTGCATTAATTTAGACAATAGGTTTTCATAGAAATCACATGATCAGCAAGAAGCATGTAATTATTCTTTAGCCACCTGAGAAATCTTTACCTTTAGATTCATGTGCTCTGTGGTCAAAATCTCCAAGAAGTATTTCCTACTTTTATTATTCGTAGCCATATTGTTAAGAATGTTCTTTTGTTTAACCAATTTAAGCTGCTGTCTTCAGCGGAAATGGAGAACAATACATGAATTGCTTGCTTACTGATCTTTTGTTTAGTTGTAGAGACTCACAAATTCACAATTAAGCCCTCTTTTCATCAGGTTAATAATAAATAAGTTGTCATTATAACCTGCATCTCATAACCATTTGCTGTATATTTGTCATTCTTCTCTGAACACAATTAGACCACTGTATGATAGAATAGTTATTTGCCTTTGCTTTAACATGTTATCTAAAGATAAAAGTGCATTGCTTATGATTGAGTTCATCATTTTAAAGCATTACGTTCACTTGCAAGCACTTTCTATTTTTTTCTTACTTTATAGTTTTAAGATATAAAATGTAGTCACTGGGTTATTAAATATAATTACCTTGCCTTATATCTGAAAGCAGAATGCAAACATAAAGCTTTCTTGCTTTGGTAATTTCCATAATTTCACACATATCATTAATAAGGTCCTGGGTATAATTCAGATGTACAGATTGCACCCACAATACCATAAACATAAGCTTTTCTCAGAGCAATCATCACTGAAGCACCAATTCAGATAACAGAATTAGTCATTAACTCTTCAGGCAGCCTTTATATTTTCTTTATGTAGTATTTTCTATACTCGTCGTAATATTGTGCCATTTTTACTAGCTAGTTAAGATTTCACTGTATAAACAGGAGCTGAATATATTCATGTCAAAGATAATCATTTCTTTTAAAGGTTTCTTTGTCAGGTATTCATTAAAGTAGGTTTCACATCAAAATGATAGTCACTAATATAGGGCAAACATCTTATCCATTTGGCAGGTTTCAAAAAAATTTAAATTTTATGAGTACTATATTAAATCCTCGGCCTATATTCTGTCTCCTTAATAGTATAAAGATCTGTTTTATGAATGCAGACATTGGTGGGCTTACAAACTAGAATAACCGGTGTGTTATACACGAAGATAGGAGACCACAGTAGAGATGATGTTCATGTATGCACTGGAAACTACCTACTGGAAATACCTGCTTGTATGCTATAGTTTCTCAACCGTGCTTCCACTTTCTCAATATTAGTCTTCAGAAGCCATTTTGTGATAAATTCCCTAAATAGAGGCTTCTCCCCAGTTGATGTTTACCACTCCATGCTGCATGAAGCACTGGCATTTTGCTTCAAGACAGGAGGTAACAGGAATAAAAACAGCGCCAGCTACATTTCCTACGGATCAAATATGTGAATGCTGTGAGCATTGTAATGGGTAGCGTGGGTGATACAGAATTTCACAAAAGCGCCTACACAAAAAGCCTTGCCTTCGGAAGGCAAAGCAGACACCATTTTATCTCATTTTAAAGCAGCTCATCACCATCTCCAGGATTTCTATGGAAGCTTTCAGACACAAAGTTTTTTACCTAACCTGATGGGATATGATGAATTTTTAGGAGGGCAGTTTGATTGCTAGGCAGTGGGAAGGAAAATAGAAACGGGCAAGAATTGAGATCATAGCTGTACATATCTCCTCTGAAGGAGTAAAGTGAGAACAATAGCCTTTATGTATAGTGACATAGACACTGAGAGTCGTTAAATTAATGCAAGTATAAAAATGAATCCCCAGGCCGGGCGCGGTGGCTCACGCCTGTAATCCCAGCACTTTGGGAGGCCGAGGTGGGTGAACCACGAAGTCAGGAAATCGAGGCCATCCTGGCTAACACGGTGAAACCCTGTCTCTATTAAAAATACAAAAAATTAGCCGGGCACTGTGGCGGGCGCCTGTAGCCCCAGTTACTCGGGAGGCTGAGGCAGGAGAATGGCGTGAACCCGGAAGGTGGAGCTTGCAGTGAGCCGAGCCGGCGCCATGCACTCCAGCCTGGGCGACAGAGTGAGACTCCGTCTCAAATAAATAAATAAATAAATAAAATTTAAATATAAAAATAATTTAAAAAATGAATCCCCAGCCTTAGATTACTTCATGGGAGAGGACCATATCTACTCTGGTGGCTTGATGGCTTTGGGGAGTGTCAGGCTATGGGTAAGTCACGAACCCCAATCCATGTCTTACTGTGGCAATGTGTGACACCCTAGCACTGCTGCTGCAAAAGCGTCTCCTCCCAGTTGATCTCTTGGGACTCTGACTGGCCTGACCGTGAATATGTCAATCACAATTACGTATGCAGCTCTGTGGTTGGTTGTCTGATTATAAGTGACCTTTGGCTTTGTTTGGTTTTGTTTTTTGGCGCGCGCGCGTGTGTGTGTCTTTGTGTGTGGCTGGGGGTTGTTGCTGTTGCTTTGTTTTTCTGGCAACATAAAGCATATATCTAAAGTGAGTGTTGGCTTTCAAAATTGTAACCTGACATATCCCCCACTTTAGTGTCACTTCTTGGAATAATTTGGGGTGTATCTTTTAGAATTCCCTCAGCCTCTGAGGCACGTTATTTTCTATATCCTGACTACTATCAATCTTCATTATTTGAAAGGAGATTTAATTCTATTCTATTTTATTTTATATTTTGTGTGTGTGTGTTTTTTAAAAATTGTGGTAAAATACACATGATATAAAATGTACCGATTTAACCATTTTAAGGTGCACAATTCAGAGGCATTTAGTACGTTCACAATGTTGTGCAACCATCACCACGATTTAGTTCCTCAACATTTTCATCACCCCCAAAGAAAATATTATACTCACTCATTAAGCTGTGGTCACTTCACAATATCCCTCCCAGCCCCTGCAAACTACTACTTTGCTTTCTACCTCTCTGGATTTGCCTATTTTTGATATTTCTCATAAATGGAATTCACAACATGTGTCCTTCTGTGTCTGGTTTCTCTCACTTAGTGTAATGTTTTCAAAGATCATCCATGTTGTATCTGTATTTATTTTAAAGCAATAGGAAGTTATATGGAGTCTAGTCTGGTCAATAAGCTGGATATATACTGTTTGAAAAAAGTTTAAGTGATATTACAAAGTAATGAGACTATTTATCCTATGTGACTCATGTCTTGAATATACAGATTCTATTTACACTAAAAAAAAAATCCCCCCCCCACAACAAATAAATGCTACAATACATTATTACCTACACTCTATGCATATTGCTTGATTACTGCCAAGTAGATTTTACAAGGTCTTCTTTGGAAGGGGAAAAGTTTTGGCCAAAGGATATTAGACTCAAGATGTTATACTAAAATTATGATGCCCTCCCTAATGAAAGAGGTGAAATATATGCAAATCAGATCTTGGGTGACTGTAAGGTAAAACATATAAAGTAGGCTTTTGTAGTCTCTCTTGGTAATGTCCCTCCCTTTTAATTGTCCACTCTCCTGTTCTCCCCTGAGGGTGAAATACCTACTTAATAAAATACATCATCCTAAAATATTTGTGAATTAATGAACTTAAAAAATAATAAGGAGTTGTTGCTTAATTCTACAAAATTAATTGACTTTTGATCAAGAAATGGAGAGAAATGTTCAGAGAAGGATCCTTCCTTGTCCCCTCAAATCATACCACATGGACCAGTGTGGTTCTCAAACTTCTATGTGCCTAAGAATCACCTTGATATTTGTAAAAATAGTTTCCTAGGCCCTAGAGATTCTGATTTGATATGGGCGAGGATCAGAAATTTATACTTCTAATGAATATCCTGGGTCAGTCTTATCCACTGGTGTGCACCAGAATCACCCCGAGGACTTGTTAAAACATAGATTGCTGGACCCCACTCCCAGAGTTTCTGATACAGTAGGTCTGGAGTGGGGCCTGAGAATTTACCTAACAAGAACTCTGCTGATGTTGATAATGCTGGTTGGGGATCATGCTTTCAGAACAACTGTCTGAGGTAATTCTAAAATAATTGTGCCTTGGCTACACTTGAAGACATATTGATAAACTAATCACACTTCTGCAAATCAGGTTAAGTATATATGGTAGCCTGTAATGAAGACGCGTGGATTTTGACAATAGTGGAATAAAATAAAACCCTGTCCCTAGCTGTGGAAGCATCAGTAATTTTCACAACCAATTGTAATGGGGCAGTATTTTAACGTAAGAAATCAGTTAAGTACCTAAAAACAATGCATCAAAAACAGTATTTTCTTTTGATTTTCAGGTGTACATATCAAAGTTTGTAAATTATTGTTGTAGATTTAATTTAAAATAAGATGGCAAAAACCCCAAAACAACCGAGGCACTGAGAAAATCATTGTTTAATGGTTTTGAGTTTCAATTAGAAAACTGATTCAGGGGTACAGCCTGCTGGAGGTTTCTGATATTGCAAAGGAGAAAATTGTTAAGGAAGTTTTATCACTTAGTATCTTTTATTATAAACATTTCTTTTCATGTCTCTTACAAGCATGATATAATGGAAACATCATGAACTTCAGAGGGTTCAAGATCTTCCTTTGCCTTGCGATCTTCCTTGCTATGTGACCTTGGGCAAACTACTCAAGCTTCAGGTTTTTAGTCTGTATAGTGGGATAACATGATAGTTTCTACTCAGCAGAACTGCTTTGAGAATTAAAACATTTAAATTCCCAGCACAACAACACTCGACTCATTGCAGAATCTGTGTTCTTTACACACACACACACACCAACAAACAGAAAATTACTTTCTGACGATCCTTCTACACAAGTTGCCCAAACTGAATTCTGCTTCAAAGCAACATTTATCAGGATATGCAGAGACTCTATGTTAGTGCTTCTCTGCATGTTGACTTCTGATAGCTATATGCTTTAGCGAATTAGAAAAGATTGGGAGCTGGAAGAGTCACATAATTTTTGCAGGTATTAAAACTTATGCGAAGTTAACAATTAACTTATACGGTGAAAGCTGGGTGCAGTAGCACATGACTGTAATCCCAGTTACTGGGAAGACTGAAGCATGAAGATCTCTTGTGCCCAGGAGTTTGAGGCCACAATGAGCTATGATTGTGTGCTACTACACTCCAGCCTGGACAACAGAGAGACCCCTGTTTCTTACAAAAAAAAAAAAGAAAGAAAGAGAGAGAGAGAGAAGAAAGAGGAAGAAAGAAAGGAAGAAAGGAAGAAAGGAAGGAAGGAAGGAAGGAAGGAAGGAAGGAAGGAAGGGAGGGAGGAAGGAAGGAAGGAAGGAAGGGAAAAAGAAAGAAAAGAAAGGAAGGAAGGAAAGAGGGAAGAGAGAGGGAGGGAGGGAGGAAGGAAGGAAGGAAGGAAGGAAGGAAGGAAGGAAGGAAGGAAGGAAAACCTTAATGATGAAGTGAAGTATCCTGGCTGAATAACTTTCTGTGAGTAAAAGTTTAAGATTTTTAAGTAAAATCTGGGCACTCAGTGCCCAGAGTCAGTTCCTTGCTGTGCTGGGAGAGGACACTTGTGAACTGGTTCCTACCTAAGATAAGTAACAGGAAGTAAGAGCACATTAATGCCAAAGCTCAAATTATGGTGTCTCTGGCCCCCAACCATGCTAAGGAACTCACGTCTTGAGGCCCTCAAATTACCCTGGAGATGTGTGGGGCATCCGTGGTGGTCTCATGGATGCCTGTGAACAGGTTCATTTGTGTTTTTGCTATGGCCTCCTGTATCACAGAGATGTGATACGGTGATCTACAGTGGGTCCTGGGAAGCTGCATTAAAACGAGCACTCTAGGAGATTCTGATAGGAATGAATGATGAAAGGCATACAGGGGTTGCACAATGTAGGAAAAATCATGCATTGAGAGATCCAGGAAAAATTAGTTTTTCTGCTCCAGTTTGCTGTGCTTACTGGAATGGAGTCAAGTAGTACATTTATACTCAGTGGGAACTTTGATTGAATATCAGTTATGATCGCCAGGGGACACTCTGATTCAAGGTAAGTGTGCCCTTAGGGTTTTGGTGTTGCAAACTGAGTGATTTATCAGGCCATTGCTGCAGTAAAAGACCATTATGAGGGTGAACTAATCCTGCCTTCTTACCTGCTGCCCACCGTGAATCAGATTAGGTTGTTTAAGCTAGCCCAGGGTCCAGCACAGAGTGTTACACAAAGAAGGTATTCAGTAAATACATTTTGAACAGAATCCTTGTGGCACCCTGATACCAGTTACATCAAAGGTTAGAGTTTAATTGAAATATATATTTACTGGGCCCTGTATTGAGGACCAAGCAGCGCTTCCAAGCACTAGATGCCCATCTGCTGTAGCTTTTCTCCAGGTAACTTGGGAGTAGGAGTTTTGGGAAGTTTGAGTCCTAATGCATCCCCCAAAAAACTAGCTGCATTTTCAGAATATAGCTCTGACTTTCCACCATTTACTTATGGCAACTTGTGAAAAATCACATTCTATTGATATTCTTAAAATAGGGCTACACTAGCACTCGGGCAAGGTTGAGGTGAAGAGCAAAAAAAAAAAAATAAGGATTCAGTATGTTGGATAATTATATGGGGATTAAGCAGCTTCTGTCATTAATGGTTATTAGTGGCTAGGCATTAAAGAATGGTGTTAGATCTCTCTCTCTCTCTCTCTTTTTTTTTTTTTCAACCTTGGGCAATACTGTTTAGCGTTTTTAAAGTAATATGGACTGACTTACCCAGGTTACATGATAGTTCCCTCTTAATCAATGAATATGGATTGCTTCACTTTTAATTGCTCTAAAATCTATAGGAGATGGATGACAGTGTCTTGTCTTCCAGGGTCACAATAACAGAATTATTGACTTTTCTTTTCCAAGTTAGGAATTTGTGAGAGTGATAGCACTCAAATAAACCTTGGTCTGGACATCCTAGGAACCCATTTGAAAAAATGTTGCCCTGAAAACTAGAAATTAATGAA